>NW_008347042.1:3827541-3850420 GCF_000622305.1 Nannospalax galili
AAGCATTGTTAATGTTAGTATACTTCCTTTTATCATCTTTTAAATATGTCAATCAAAATTAAGATGAAATACTTTAAAATGACTAGTAGGCTTTATTTTTATTTACTGTAATATAGTAGAACTGTAGATATAATTAAAATACAACACATGAAAGCCAGGCATGCTGTTACATGCCTTTAATTTTAACACTAAGAAGGTAGTGGCAGTCAGATCTCTATCAGATCAAGGATACCGTGGTAAACATAGTGTGTTCCAGGCCAGCTTGGCCTATAGGCAGACCATATAAATATATATGTAATTACAGGTGTTGAGGATATGGGTCAGTGGTAGAGTGCTCGCTTGGTTTATGTGAAGCCCCAAGTAAAATTCCCTGTACCACACATACATACAAAGTCACATCTTAAAATACAACTCAGAAATGTAAGGAAATTTAAACCTGACTGATGGCCATGTAGACCCAAATTTTGTTTACGGCAGAAAGGCTTTCAAAATTGAGAGAGATAGTGAAGTTAAAGACCCTGAAATTTTCTTCTTTGTGGAGAATTTGGGGTAATTTTACCTTTTTATGTTATTTTCTGTATTTTTATTCCTTTTATAGTAGGCATGTATTACATGTTATATATTCATATTGTTATATATTCATATATATAAAACATTGTAAACTGTACCTCCAGAAGCAAACATTCAGAAATTACTAAACAGAAAATGAGCCCCTCACCACTGTAAACAATTTGAATGGTAGCTCAAATCTCCTGCTTGTGAGGTTTTGGGACTTAAACCATAATATAAAATGCAAAGTGTGTGCTATGAAAATATTTCACTGTCGTTTCAAAAGCCGTTGTATGCCTGAACTTGAACTCAGAATGTGTTACTCCTCAGGCCAGTTGGAGAGTGCTCCAAAAGGATTTAAACTCTGTCATAGCCATAAGACTTTCTGTATGTAACATCTCAAATTTAATAAAAATGGTTGGGGTTGAGTCCAAATGTCACGGTAACTGTGAAACTAATAGCAAGAGGGCTTTTTGATGATGTCTGCAGGCAAGAGCAGATACTGTGTGTGAGCGAGATGAAAGCCACTGCTGTGCCATTACGTCCCTGCCAGCCACTTTTACGCTCTGTGTCAGGATTGCTGGAAAGGATACAGCTCTCCTCATTCATGCCATAAGGATGCGTATGCAAACAAGCAAACGGAACACGTGGTACCAGCAAACAGACCCATACTAACTTCCTCTGTCAAATAAGATACATGAAAGTCAGTAATATACTTGAATGTTAAGAGGAGGATTTTATCCTAAGAAAATACTATGAAGCCACTAAAATTTTCTTGTCTTTAAGGTTTGCCAAAGAATCATATGAGCAGGTTCCCAGGAGCTTTTAGGACTGTTTCCATATGGTCATGCAACTACCACCGACTCTTACAATCTTACTGCCCGCTCGAATGGACTTGTACTGGGGAACGGCTGGGACACTAACACAGTGTCCAGTGGGGGTGGGGGTGGTATGGGAGGGTGCCAGTGAGGAAGGCGGTATAAAGATAATTAAGAATGTTTGAGATGTTCTGTATGAAATACACAAAAAATTCTATAAAAACAAATTTTTATAAAAGACATAGCTTTAATTACATATACTTAGCATTCCAATCATTTTCTTTAGATGCTAATATCTTTCAAAAGTTAAATTTTAGGGGAATGTGAGTTTATGAGACTGCTACTGATCAATGCACTCCTTTATTCTCCACATAGACATTACTTGAATAAAATATTTAAGTATTTGCTCAAAAGGTCTCACAGATAGTAGTGAACTAAACCAGAACTTCTGTACTTTCACATCAATGGTTATGTAAACATTCAAACTTAAATGAAAAAGAAGACTAAAAGTTTTAACTATCACACAAGTTTTTTTTAAGTCTGTTTTATTTCGTTTTCCATAACTCCTATCTCTATTTCTTTTAAATTTTATTAATTTTTTTTTGCATTTTTCATACAATATAATTGATGGTACTTAGATTCCCTTCCCTTTCTGCACCTCCCCTTACTGTTGCTATCATATAAGTCCCAAGCAAAGTCATTAGAAAAATACCAGCATGGATATGGAAAAGTGGGTAAGAAATCCCAACCCAACCTAAGGAACTCTAGGCAACTGAAGGCTGCTGGGAGGGGGAGAAACAGTGTCTCACAGGAATGGGACTCTTGATTGGCTAACCAGGCTCTAGTGGATTGACCCACACTGAAGGACATTTGGGGACACACAGCAGACTCTATAGGTCATATTATATGCTTCATTATTTTTAATTATGTGTCTGTATGTGAGTGAGTGTGTGCGTGTGTTTGTGTGTACACCTGTGAAGATCAGATGTTTTAAATCCTCCTGGAATTGGAGTTACATGTGGTTGTGAGCCAACTGACATAGGGGCTGCGACTAGAACTCAGGAGAACTCTTATTTATATATATTTCGGTTATTATTATTTTTTAGAAGAAGCATTTCATTACAGCTTTAACATACTCTCTAAGAGTTTCCAGAGCAAAGATACATGTCTTTCAAAAGTAGCTATAAAATTTTCAGGTTTGCTGTTGAATTAATACAGTTATACAATATTGAACTCAGTATAAGCCCTGTAACACGTAAAATTGAATGAGGTTTTAGCCTTTAAAAAAGATCTCCATTTCTTTTAAAAATATACTGCTCCTTACAGAAAGACTCATTATTTTTGCTCATAACACTGAGATGTTGATACATGCATCTGTAATCTGTATGTATCTGATTATTACTAGTCATAATCGGTTGCACTCGGATCCTTGGCACCTGTGTATATCTATTAAGTCATTGGGTAGATTTCAGAGGAAATGTTTATCACCTCTACTAATTAACATGACATAAATTTTTATGCTTCCTTCTCAAATATAATTCATTTTTTTAAATTTGTTGATTTTTTTTCTGTGTGTGAATATCACACAGAACATCCCAAACTATCTTATTCAACTACATACCCACTTCCATATGGCACCCTCCCATAGCCTCCCTCTCCCCAACTAGAGCCCTTATACTGTGATCCCTGCTACTGTCTGCTGTGATGTTTTCACCTGCAGCTGTTCCCCACTACTTGTCCATCTGGTGAATCCAGTCTTTTTTTTTTTTTTTTTCTGGAATTTCAGCTGTTCCTCATCTTGCAGCAATTGGTTGTCAATATTCCTTTAGATAAGACTTGGGTCTGTTGTTCATTTTCCAGTTCTATGATGGGTTACTATCTGGGCGTCCCTTGGGTCACCCTGGCCAACAACTCCAAAGAAGGTATCTCCTATCTGACATTGTTGCTTGTTATGTAGCCTTTAGCTATACATGTTGACTCTTAAGAAATTATATTGGCCCCTTTAATCTCTGGTTATACTTTCCTTTTGGGTGTTTAAGGTCATAGAATTGGCCCAGATAAATTAATTTATTTTTACTCTTAAAGCCTTTTGAGGATCTGTTCCTCAGGGGGCCACACAGGCTTGGGAGGAGCCCCTGGCTCCTTTCTTTTACCAGTTCCGCCTATGTGAAGATAAGTCAAAGGTCCTGCTCGACCATGGCTGGCTTTGCTTGGAAGCATGGAGGAAGTGATTCCTCTGTGTTGACCCTCCTCTTTGTAGACTGGACACTGGTTCAAGTCCATCTCGTGGGGTCTCCTCAGCCTCCTTGATCAAGAGGAGAGGTTACCCAGCACAATTACAGGACATTTTGAGAGATGCTCATAGTCCCTTGGAACTAGTTGACCTAGGAGGACAAGGAGCAAAAGTGTCCTTTATGTCCCTCTGACCAAATTATTATAGGCCTCAAGGTATGTCTGTTAAACATCCAAGAAGGTTAGTTCCACCCACCAGTCTGGTACTTTTAATTACTGTGTGCCATGTAGATAAATCTTGGGCAAAGATCAATTGTTTGCAGATAAACCTTACCTAGACATATATTTCTTGATCTGCTATGTATAATTTGTTACTAGGTTGTAGGAGTAATATGGTTCTCTCTGGTTTTTAAAACTAGTTAGGCATTATTTATCTCTCACATTGTGTAGGAGAACTCTTACATATTGATCCTCTTTTGAGTTCAAAGGTTTTTTTCTAATCAAGCCTTCATAGTTGCATATGACTGACTAGGCTAGTGAAGTCATCATTGTGGTAACTGAGAGGCAACTTTTGTGTATATATAGTCTGGTTGAAATACAACTACACTTATTCAATCAAATGTTGGCTATGATTGCTTTCATTTTCTACAATGGTATGGGCAAGTTGTAAGGGCAGAGACCGCTTCTGTGTTGCAAAGAAAAATATTTACATTGGCCCTTTCAAAGATTCTGATGACAGCTTACGTAGGGTATAGTTAAGTTCATATTGTACTTACTGAATTTTATTTAAAAGGATGCATCATTATAAGCAACACCTATCTACCTATCTATACTTGGCTGTCCCTCACAGGTCTTATAAAGGATAAGATATCATTGGCCCATTACTCTGCACTAAAAGCATAGTGATGCAATTTAGTTAATACCTTAAAAGTTTATAAAATATTTACAAAGGTCTTTAGTAATACAAATGGCCATTATATGAAATCGAAATAATTTTCTTTTCTGAAGGGAAAAAAAAATCTGATCTTTTCACATACAGATTTTCTCGGGAAAAGATTCTAATCATATTTTGTAAATGTTTGCAAGTACTGAAGAACAGCAGGTTGGTAATCCTTGTTTGTTTAATCAAACTCAGGTAGATTGTCCATTTGATTTCAGGCTGGGGAGGAAAGGTGTATGGGGCAAGGACAATACTTTCTGGGATTTGAATAAACGTAGTGAAAAGACTGCTGAGCAAAGGATTTGAGAGTAAAGTTACATCCAGGAGACTCTTCTTCACCAAAGAAATGATTTAAGCACTTCTTACATAGTTACTTTGTGTGCCACATACATGTTTATGTGTGTGCCTGTGTGTGTATAGACGCGGAAGCACCTGCATTTGTGGAGGCTGGAGGTCACTATCAGGTGTCTTCTCAATCACTCTCCAAATTATTTTCTGAGAAAAAGTCTCTCACTTAAACCAAGAGCTCACTGACTCTGCTAGCTAGCATCCGGGATCCTCCTGTCTCTACTTCTCTAATCACGGGATTGCAGACACACATAACTGCACTCAGCTTCTATGTGTATGCTGAAGAACCACATGCAGATCCTCGGGCTTGCATAATAAATATTTTACATGATAAGAACCACTGCCCCTGCTAATTTACATGTTGTTATATATTAAGTTTATATCCAAATACACCTTTCATTTTATATTAAAATGTAGCAGATTATACATGGAATGATTCATTCAAGCTATATTCTCACATGGACATCATACATCTTCAAGTAGGCTTTTCAAGTAAGTTTTGTGTGTGACATTTTCTAAGCTCCTACATATTTAAGCTTATCAACTGCATCTTCATTCATAAAATAAATTCATATCCTGGCTGTAAATATTAATGAGAGGTCACAGTGTTCTCTCAGAAATCATCAAATGTTCCTTTGGCTCTTAGCACTAAATCCCATACAAGATTATAAAGTGAGCCTACATTGTAAAATGTACAGCAAGAAGCAAAACAGCAAACTCAACTAGTATAATTTTGCAAGCATTTTCACACACAACTGCCCCATGAACAGTTGCAATCATTTTGCGGCTTCTAGCTCTCTGCTCTGCACATTTAACACCTTCACACCATGCTGTCCTTGTCTACATCTTTGCTTAGTATTTAGGAAAAGCTTATCATATTTGTTCTCCACATGACTGATGGGAATCTTCGTGTCACATTCATTCTGCTGACACCACGGGCTTAACTTGGCTGCTGCACTTTCAAATTTCATCATTTCCTGAATTACCATTTTCTTCTTGTCCTGTTCCCTTCACATGGTCTTTTCCTATGGACTGCTGGTTCTGTTTCATAATGATCTTACTTCTTCATACTCTGCTGAAATGACTGTTCAACTTTTCTACATTCTTTGTAATCTTCCTTTTTGACTCTTTGGGGACTTTTTCCCCCCTTTTCTCTTTATAACATTTAAAGGTTCATTGTTGAGCATTTAACACCTTCTAACAATGAGTGATTTTTTACAGAAATGGTACAAGAGACAGCCACATTCTTAAAGGACAGACTACTTTTCACTGTCGTTAGCAGGTTCCAGAATCTATTAGATTGAAGTATAGTTTCATAAGATTGAAATATGACTGCCTTTTGTGAATAGCCCCGGTTCCTAGTTTCATCTCTGGTCACTGGGCTTCATGTTTGCAGCTGTCACCACTTTTTATTCACAAAAACTGCCCACCAGCTTTTGCATGTAGGTGCTAATTGATACTTTCAATGAATGAATATGAAAAATAAAAATCTGTATCAAAAGACAGAAGAACGAGAAAAGTGGATAGTAATTCATTGTAAAAGGAAAACCAAGAGCAACAGAAATGGCCAGGGCATATGCCTCACAAATGCAGTAGCTTGAGTGTCTCTTTATTCCCTCATCACTATTTCTCCTTCATTTCCCAACAGTGAATAGACAGAGCACAGAGCTATTAGAGGAGTGAGGGCAAGAAGGAGGTAGTGGCTGAGGCAGGGGCAGGAATGCTGCATCAGGACACACTGAGGAAGAACCAAGGGTATTTCTCTTTAGTGTCTCACTCTCATTCACTGGCTTGTTGTATTTTTAAATGAAATAGCAGTGTGAATGGCCCAGCAAGCAAGGTTTTTATATCCTGCAAATTAGCCTAAAAGAAGTGATGCTAAACATGGTACATAGAGTAACAACATATAAGTATGTGACTAGATTTTCATGTTTTATAAATGCCAAAATTTTCCATTTTCTTTATTTGAATATTTTCTTGAGATTTAGGATTAATAACATGAAGTTATCTTGATGTCATTTATAGGGCAAGGCCTTGTCATCACGTCTTAAATCTGCCTCATTGTGTAACTGTGTTTCTCAGCTGACTGGCAGTCTGAATCCTGCCTGGGCCTTATCTACTAAGAGCTCTTACTTCTTTGTCGCTGTAGCAGGCTCCATACCCTGAATGGATTCCTAGAAATCTCTCAGCTTCCCTTAGCCTGAGTCCACCTGTGCTATCTGATTTCCATACCTGATTTATTTCACTGTCACCCTAAATATCCATTCCCTGTTCTTCATTGCTTCTCTAGATCCACGACAATTTCATATAGTCCAATACCCTGCTTATTTTTAAAAAATAAGTTTTAGTTTCTGTTAACTTTTCTCCTTGTCTTGATAAACAGCATCTGGATAGTTACTCTTACCCTAATCAATTTTTCCAAGCGTTCTGGGTTTGACTTACCCTGTCTGCTGTGCTATTATTAGCACAAGTCATTTTGGAATCTCTGGGAGATGGAATCTATCAAAGGGCACAATAATATCAGAATTATGTGCACTGCTGTCAGCATAAGGCAGAAATCCAAGTTCAGGAAATTTCACTTCTGTATTTCTCAGCAACAATAGAATTCTAACTACGAAAAGTGCCAATTATCTGAGAGTCTAGTCCTTAAAGGTATGATACAGTATTCTGCATTTTTAAAGCCATTACAGGCTTGTATAAAAAGTCAAGAAACAAATTACTTAATTAGTTCACTGATATTCTTATAAACCAAATAAACTAAAAAATCCTCCTGTGTTATTATAGCAACTAAGATAATTTTGTTGTAAGACAATACTGCCCATTAGCACAAAATATTTTATGAACAAATGTTTAAAAGACTTGCTACATTTCAGAAGTCCAAAAAAAAAGAAACAGTAATCCTAAACAAATGAGGTAAAGGCACAGCTCAAAGTTTGTGTTACTGGCTCAATTCTATGAAAAAAAAAAAAAGTAGCTCAAGACATAAAATAGCATCATTTGTGCAATTAGGTAGGGGTGTGTGTGTGTGTGTGTGTGTGTGTGTGTGTGTGTGGTTCTTCTTTGTGTGTACTTGTGCATATGGAAACCAGCAGAGGTCAACACTAAGTGTCTTCCTCATCTGCTCTCCATTTTCTTTTTAAGACATCTAAAGTGTTAATTTTCCATCATTAAATCATTTTTGTATGCTTACACTGAGAATTCAAGCTTTCCCATGCATCATCTCTACTTCCAGAGCATCTCAATTTGCACTACTCATGTTTCAAGTGATCAATACCCACATCAGACTATTGGGGACATTGAAGGTCTGCTATGACCATATGTGGGGAAAAACTCCAGAATATTGGATAAGCAGTAGCTATGTGAGGTGATATATGTTAATTATTCAATATGCATATTTCAAACATGTTATACGTGCTAAATATCTATTATATATAATTTTAGGTTCAAACACATAAAAAATGAAATAAAGAGATTATGTGAGAGATGATGAATATTTCTCTTACCTACACAAGTCCTCTTTTATGTGAAGGGAAATCAATTCCTTAGGAATATGGAAAGAAAGTATGCTTTCTGACATCTGCTCACGGATTCGCATCCACTTGTTGTCAGATGTGGGAAATCTATATAATTTACAAACTGGATTCTTTAACACTGAGCAAGAAGAAAAAAATAAAAGAGCAATAGTTAAATTATTAGCAAATACACATAGGTAAAGCTCAATTGACAAAATTATTAATGGGGATAATGCTCTAGTTACTCATTTAACAAAGAGTTGCCTTTGTCAAAATTCACTTGTATATTTGAATTTTAAAGAATTTTATTTAATTAATTAATTAACTTATTTTTGTCTTTTTGAGACAGGGTCTCCCTGTAGCCCCAGCTGACCTGGAACTCACTATGTAGACCAGGCTGTACACAAATTCACAGAGATCTGCCTGCCTCTGCCTCCTGAGTGCTAGAATTAAAGGCGTGCACCACCACACCCAGCTAGAATTTCATTTTCACATCACAAGTTTGTGTTAGCTTTTAGAATTTACAATGTCTGTTACATTTAATAAACATAAGTCAAGATCGAATTAATAAATGTGGCTGGTGGCAATTTACTAGTCATTGCCCTCTTTGGTAAACTTTATAAAGCATAAATACCAACAGATATAGATTAAATTATAAATACATATAACTAAATACATTTTGGAGTATAATTATGAATTTATTCTGATCACTCTGAGATTTATAAACTTAAATAAGTGAAAATAAACGTGCTATTTCATAAATATTTGAATTTATTTCTCAAAATGTCCTACTAACGAAAATTCTTATATTTCCAAAAGATTCATTCCTTGGCTTAAGATCTATTAAAATTCATATATTGTACATAGCTTGAAAAGTCAGTGAATCAGCAGCACACTTTCCTGAATCCATATAATTTCAGAAGTGAATCTTGAACACTGTGAAGATGTTCTGTATTAGGTAGGCAGTGTTTAGAAAGGTAATGAGTGATGCGACTAAAGATTTCAACGGATTCAGAAACAGAGGGCAGGGTCAGACATTAAAATAATACCTGATCCATCGTCAAGGGTCCTGAGCACACAGCACACTCACAAGTCTTATATTTCAGGGTAGAATGCTTTTCTAATTGCTACTGTGTAATAATATTTGTGTCACACTCACACATCAAAGTGTAATGGGGAATAAAAATCAGATACATTTCCAGTCAAGGATCTAGTGGCAGGTGGCTCCAGTTTCCCAGTAAAGCTAGTTAAAACTGTTAGTAGATACTAAAGTGAATGCAACATTTTAAGCAGTGTTGTGTATAATGCATGGGTGGGGTCTCCTCAACATAAAAGAGAAGACACATTTCAAGATCTCAGGGTTCTCATTCACTAGTTTATTTTCATAGTCTTTTGAGTTTTATCAGTTTGACTGTATCAAACATACATATATTTTTAAAGTATATAGAAATGATTTTTATTTATTTTTGATATTCTTTTTTAAAAAATTATTTAATAACCACATAATTATTAGAAGCATTTCATTACAACAGCATTAACATATTCAATAACAGTTTCCAGAGCAAAGATTCATCTCTTTAAAAATTGGCTGTAAACTTTTAGATTCACAGTGTTGAATTAATAGTTATACATTATTGCACTCATTATAAACCCTATAAGACATAAAATTGAATGAGGTTTTAATATTTAAAAATAGATCTCCAATTCATATTAAAATATACTGTTTCATACAGAAAAACTCATTTTTAATGGAACTAATACTTAAATCTTTGCACATGCATCTCTAACCTCTATGTATCTGATTATTACTAGTCATAGTCTGTTAATTTCTGAGATACTTGGCACCTGAGCATGAATATAGAGTCATCAGGTAGATTTCAATGATAACGTTTTTCATATCTACTAATTAACATGAAGCAAATTTTCATGCTTCTTCCTCAAATATATCTCATGCTTTTTTTATCTGTTGATTTTGTGTGTGTGTGTATTTCATACAGAACATCCCAAATAATCTTATTCATCTTTATACCCGCACCCCAAATGGCACCCTCCCACCCCCCACCCCCACTGGAGCCCATATACTCCGTCATCCCTTTTACTGTCCACTGTGTTGTCTATGTCCGCAGCCATTCTCCAGTGCTTGTCCATCCTCTGAATCTCCTCAGCCTATCTAGAGTTCCTTGTTTTAGGAATATCAGGTCTTCCTCATCTAGCAGCCATCAGTTGCCAACATTCTTTTAGATAAGATTGGGTCTGCTGTTCATTTTCCGAGTACTATGCTGGGTTACTGTCTGGTAGTCTCTTGGGTCACCCTAGCCAACAACTCAAAGGAAGGTATCCCCTGTCTGGCATTGTTTCTGTTTATGTAGCCTTTAGGTATACTCATGGACTCTTAAAGAATTATACTGATCACTTTAATCTTTGGTTATACTTTCCTTTTGGCTGTTTAAGACCATAACGTTGGCCAAGATAAACCAATTTATTTTTACTCTTAAGGTTGTTTAAGGATCAGTTCCTCAGGAGTCACATGGGCTGAGAAGTCCCTGGCTCCTTTCTTTTACCAGTTACGTCTATGAGACTATAAGTGAAAGGCCAGCTCGACAATGGCTGGCTTCACTTGGAAGCATGGAGGAAATGTTTCCTCTGGGTTGACCCTCCTTTTTGTAGACTGGATACTGGTTCAAGTCCATTTGGTGGGGTCTTCATGGCCTCCTTGAACAAGAGTACGGGTGACTCACCACAGTTACAGGATATTTTGAGAGAGAAAGAGCAACTCCAAATCAACAAAATCAGAGACAAAAGGGAAAACACCACAACAGACACCAAAAAGATCCAGAACATTATAAGGGAATACTTTAAAAACCTATACACTACTAAATTCGAAAACATAAAGGAAATTGACAGGTATCTAAAAGCATGGGAACCACCAAAACTAAACCAAGAAGAGATCAACAGCTTAAACAGACCTATAACACATAAGGAAATTGAAACAGTAATACAAAACCTCCCAATTAAAAAAGCCCAGGACCAGATGGATTTACAGCAGAATTCTACAAGGCATTTACAGAAGTATATTCAATACTACTTAATTTATTCAGGAAGATAGAAATGGAGGGAGAACTTCCAAATTCCTCCTATGAAGCCAGCATCATTCTAATACCAAAGCCAGGTAAAGATACAACCAAAAAAGAAAACCATAGAACCATATCCTTAATGAACACAGGTGCAAAATCTCTCAACAAAATACTTGCAAACCACATACAGACACATATCAAAAAGATCATATCCACCATGATCAAGTTGACTATATTACAGAGATGCAGGGATGGTTCAATATACTCATTTGGATAATATGAGTGTTTGCTTGCATGTTTGTAGGTACTCCATATGTATGCAGTGCCTGAGGAGTCAAGAACAGGGTGTCAGATCCCCTGGGATTGGAGTTACAGACAGGTGTCAGCTGTTATGTGGATGCTGGGAACTGAAACTGGGTCCTCTGTAACAACAGCCAGTGCTCGGCCAACATCATGTAAATGGTGAAAATCTGGAAGCATTCCCATTAATATCAGGAACCAGACAAGGATGTCCACTATTTCCACTCCTTTTTAACATAGTACTTTAAACTCTTGCAAGAACAATAAGACAAGAGAAGGAAATTAAAGAAGTAATAATTGGAAAAGATCAAACTATCCCTTTTTGCAGACGAAAGATATTATATCTAAGAGACACCAAAAATTCCACCAGAAAATTCCTAGAAATGATTAACATTTTCAGTAAAGTGGCAGTTTACAAAATTAATCTACAAAAGTCTATAGCCTTTCTATATAACAATAACAGCAATCAGAAAAAGAGTACATGGAAACACTCCTTTTCACAATAGCCTTAAAAAAAAATCTCAGAATAAACCTGACCAAAAAGTTTAATATATTCTGTAATCTGAAATCGAGAACTTATAGCTAGCCTGCAAAAGAAACTAGAGGATTACATTCTTTTAATGAATGCTTCAAAGATATAAAACTGCTTCTATCATCATATTGCTAGGAGTTAGAAAACATGTATGTATTGAATTCAATGTAATGTCAGTCAGGCTATAATTTTATGATAAGATCTTAGAAATTCTCATACACATAATGAGTTTAGGAATGTGAATGTATCATTGTATGGTAAAATGAATCCCCAAACTCTGAAACATCTAACACACTCCATAGTAACATATGACAATATTCAGTTACTTGGTTTAGCTGTGCTCTCTTCCTAACTGTATTTTAAACTACTGTTTTCAAAATTATATAGAATCTTTATATCTCCCAAAACACTTAAAAAGAATCCTTGAGTTTTTCTTGCTCTTTAGAATTCAGTAGTTATTTTTCCATAAACTTTTTATTTTGAGTTGTAAGAAAATACAAAGCTCCCCACTGTCTCTGTTGAACCCCAAACAAGTCCTTCACTTTTTGACTTTCTTTTTTTAATTTCAACGCTCTTCACGTGTTTTAAATATACACCTTTGTTGTATTATCTAAAGCAGAAAAGAGGGGCAGTTTGAAGAGTGAACTGTGGAACTCTCTACTGACTACCATGTGTACATCAACGAAGAGTCCAGTGAGCTGCTACCAAAGGAAATGCACAGAAAAACAAACTAGAAAAAATATCTGTGGCATAATCATGAAAAAATCCCTTTACTATCTCCTATATAATTCTTATGGTATGGGTTCCAATATTTTGATTCTCAGACATTTCTAAAAGCAGTTGCAAATAAATATATATTTATCAGCAGCACAACAGGAGGTATGTGTTATGTTTTGCATCCGGAGTGTTCCCCAAAATCTCATATTTAAAGACTTGGTTGCCATTCTGCAGCACTATCGGAAGGTGGCAGAGAGAATAAGAGGTAGGACTAGATGATATTCATTGAAGTTATGTCCTTGAAATGGTTAGAATCTCCTCTCTCTCTCTCTCTCTCTCTCTCTCTCTCTCTCTCTCTCTTTCGGCTACATTGAGATAAGTAGCTTTGCTCAATAATGAACTCCTGTCATGATATTCTGTCTTGTCACAGGCCTCCAAACAACCAAGCCAACTGACCATTCCAAAATAAACCTCTCTTTCTTTAAGCTCACTTATTTGGTGAGCCACAGTGATGAAAAGATGGTCATCACATAATGAGATCCACTTTGCAATTCAATTTAACACAACAGAACTGCTTTATGAGATTCATTGTCTCAGTCAAGGATACCACCTATTTTTCATAAAACACTATATAATGGAGCATGATTTCAAAAATGAAGAAATATGACCTGATCTTTAACCACTGTGCTTTCTGCACAGTCACAAAAATAATAGATAAGATGATTTCAAATCTTTATCCCTTTTATAGCCTGTGCTAATGGTGCCAGTATTTACCTATCCTCAAGTAAATGGGAACTGTGAAAATCATGTGGCAAATACTGAACAACAGGACACAAACGCTGAATGAGTTTGTCAATGTTTTTCTTCAGGCATTCTTGCATACACACTTCAGCTGCATAAATGAGTGTGATTGTGCCTCTTGTTTATGCTTTTCTAATGATACACAAGGCTCATTCCCTTAATAAACCATGCAACACCTAATATTAGTCATATTTCTCTAATGTTGTTTTTTGAGATAGGGTCATATTATGTAGCCCTGGCTGGCCTGGTGCTTGCAGTGTACATCAGGTTAACCTTGAACTCACAGAGATCTTCCTGCCTCCTGGGTACTAGGATTAAAGACATGTGCCACCACTCCTGGCTTTCAAAAAATATTTTATGTGTATGTGCCTTCATAAGTTTATGTGCACTATGTGTGCCTGGTGCCTGGAGAAGCTAAAAGAGGGCAGTTAATCCCCTGGAACTAGAATTTTAAGTGGTTATGAGTCCCTTTATGTAGGCGCTGGGGACCTAATATAGATCCTCCGCAAGAGTAGTAAGTGCTCTTAATGGCTGAGCCATCACTCCAGCCCAGTTGGGTCATGCTTAATGACTGCCCTGTATGCATTTTTATTTCCAGCTTTACAATGCTTTTCTCTAAAGCAGTGGTTGCAATTATGTGACCAACTTATGAAAAGTTTTTGAGGTGTTTGTCAGCATATCATGTCTTCTGATGGCTTAATGTGTATAATTTTAAACTGGTACATATCTCAGTCAACCCTGAGGTTCATCCCCAGATCAACACATGAACAGAGAGTGAGAGATTTCTGTCATTTTAACATGTACATTTAAATGTCTATATTATTTCTCCCAGATTCTGTAAGAGGAGTATGTAACAAGGCAGCTTGCCACCTGCTTTTCTATGGGATTCATCAATTATGACAGGCCAAGCTGTGACAATTCTGAATAATTCAAAATATGGATGCCAAGGAAATGTTCATAAAAATCAAGACATATAACATGTTAAAAAATGCTGTTCAGCAACCTGGGGCAAAAAAGATAAGTCAGGGATATCAACAGATGCTTTTCTCTTTTCTGTTTCTGAAAATAAAGATGTGTTAGGGGTTTTCATGAATTGGAATTTGTAAGTAGTACCCAGGGTCCAAGGGATCAACAGACGCCTCTAAAGCTTCTTTCCTCATGCTCTCTTATATATTTCTCTAAAGAAACACATGTGTGGTCATCTTTGTACACTCTTTTAATTTCATTTTAGTACAATTTAAAGTGAAATCTGACTTTATTGGTTTCAGGTCTAACAAAATGACCATTTTAATGTACTTCAGATTCTTTTATAGAATCCATTCATTCTGTAGTTTTAATTATACAGTTGTTTAATGGTTTAATTATTGAGCTGAATATACAGATACAGCCTTTTCTCTAAATGCTACATTACATTATTAGGAATATGTCCCTGTAATTCAATTAGATATTGATGCACCTCATTTTTACTTGAAAATATCTGAGATTTATATACATCTGAAAGGTAACACAGCTCTTTTAAGATCAGACAATCAACATAGGAATAACAAACACAGAACAAAAAGGAAAACAAAAACGTGAGTGGTGCTTGGAAAACAGCAAAAAGAGGGTTCTTTAAAAAATACCAACAAATTTAAAAAAAGACATATTTGAGGAGGAAGCATAAAAATGCACTTCATGAGAGTGATAAACATTACCAGTGAAATCTACCTGATGACTTTATATCCACACTCAGGTACTAAGGATCTGAGTGTAACCAACTGTGACTAGTAACAGTCAGATACATAGAGATTAAAGACACATGTGCAAATATCAAAGTGTTATTAAAAATGTAGGAAACAGCATATTTTAAAATTAAATGGAGATCTTCTTTAAAGAGTAAAAACTCATTCAATTTTATGTCTTACAGGGTTTATACTGAGTTCAATATTTTTTAACTGTATTAATTTAGCTATGAACCTAAAAATTTACAGCCACTTTTGAAAGAGATGTATCATTGCTCTGGAATATATTACTGAATATGTTAAAGCCGTAATGAAATGCTTCTTCTAATCATGTGGTCATTAAATAAAAATAATAAAAAAGTAATGCATGTAGGCTGCAGAGATGGCTCGGCAGTTAAGAATGAATATTACTCTTACAAAGGACCCAAGTTTGACTCCCAACACCCATGTCAGTTGGCTCACAGCCTTCCGTAACACTTGCTTTAAGGGATATAACATCCCCTTCTGGCCTCTGTGGGCACCTGCTCTCACATGCATAGACATACACATGTACACACAATTAAAAATGAAGTAAATCCTTTCAAAAAGGGCAATTATATATGCATGTATATGTATGTATATCAAAAAGTAAACTCTAAGAAATGTATAGGGACATTTCTTTAGTTACACTATAAAGTCCAAATTTTGCTGATGTTTTCAATAGAAACCAAAAAGTAAAGTAGAAATAAGCTACAAACTGAGTTGAAAACACTGTTTCTCTCACTCAGCAAAACATTCTTGGTCTTCTGTCATTAATTTAATTCAAGAACAAGAAAACACTGTAACAGGCACCATAATAAAGCATAAAAGTAATAAATGCCACCAAGGAAGACACTTGGTGAATTCAGTCTATAGAATTTGGTTTTCCACCTTGGGCGATCAGAGAAACGATTAGCTTTGGCCCTGCTCATTCGTGACAGTCAGGACAGGATGCACTGGAAAAGCTCAAAGGCAACTCATGCTTCATTCTGAGAAAGCGAGCAAGCTAGTTCCATGTTAGTATGCTTCTGCTCAAGGCATCCTTATATCTCAAAGAACTCCCCCTTGAAACACACTCTCTCTTTTCCTAGTTCCAGGGAGTCATCTTGTCAAATCAGCTCAGCTAACACTTCCTCCAGGAAGCTTTCCCATGTCTCTACTGCCTCTCTCCAACAAATGCAGCTTGTTTTTATACATCCCCCATTGTTCTTGGTATACCAACTATGCTGTCAGTATGTCAGTATAGATGTTAGATGTCTTCAAAAGTCCATTTGTTAAATATGTGGCCATTATGATGTCACTATTAAAGATCATGGCGGATTTTGGAAGTGAGTTCAAATGGAAAATCCTTACTGGAGACTGGAGGCATTCCCTCCAAGGGAAATAGGGAATCCCAGTCCCTGGTCTTTTCCTCTTCTACATTTCTTCTTGACTTTTGAAGTAAGTAGTTTGCTCTATGTGTTCACCTGATGTGACACCTTAGTCAGACTCTTGAATTAAATGGCATTATTTGATCTTGAACTGATACCCCCCAAAACTGTGAGCCAAAAATAAACTTTTATCTTTATAATTAATTGCCTCAAGCATTTTGTTGCAGTACTGAGAAGCTAATCTCTGCTCCACATCACCAGGTACACATGAGTCTCCTTTGGAGGACTAGGGAAGGGTATTTACAGCTATGGTTTTCCTTTCTGTATCAGGGAAAGTGCAAGTAAATGGAAGCATTCCACGGAGATGAACCTAGTTATTGCAACTCAAATGTTTCCTATCATTACTTTCCCCATGAGAAAAGAGACAGCACAAACCATTATGTAAGGATAAAACCAAAGATTCTGCTTTAAGAGAGCACACAGACTAAGAACGGTAGAAAGATTAATCGTGGTTGCAAGTACTCTTCACATCGTTCCATTGAATGCTACCAATTCTGAAAATACCATCTTCTTGCATTAATTTTTCTTTTGATCTATCTGAGGTTAGCAAGAGACGAAATTAACAGAACACCGAGTCAAAGCATTTAAATGTCTCTCCAAGTTGGTAAAACTCATTATATGAAATCTACCCTTCCCCATGAATCTAACAACTTAAATATATTATCGCAGAGTAACATGACAAGTCCAAATAAGTAAAGTGAAAGGATTGTGCTATATTATTAAATCAACAAACAACAAAGAAACCCATTAACAAGAAGGAAGGCTTGAAAATAGAAGAGACTATTTGAGGGAAGGAAGGGAACCAGTGGGAAGAGGGAGGCAAGGAAGGATGATGGAATGTAAGAAAATTACACAGTATGCACACGTGAAGATGTCATAATGAAAACCATTATTTTCATGTGTTAATTAAAAAATAAATGCACAAAAATTTGATTAAAAATAGGAAAAAATAAGAATGAAAAATAAAATAAAGAAAGCAGGAACAAGGATCACACAGTCAAAAGAGCCTCAAGTTTTATAATTATAGAATAATAACCACACAGGCAAAAATTATTTGAATTAGGGTGGAAAATGGTATCTCTAATAGAAAATGATACCATCTGACACATGACAAGGTAACAGTTATAGTACTGTGTAAACACAAGTATAAAAGTGAGCTGAATGAAAGTTGATGTGTGGCCAGAATATATCAGGACTCAAAATGAGTAGAGTGAATACTTTTACAGTCTTAAAGTACTCTGATGGGGCAGGAGTGAAGAGAATGCTGTCCCAGTATTTAGCTCAGTTGTTTGATACTGTAAAATGCAATTGAATTTTATGGCACTATATAAAATAGAAAAGAAATGCTAAGCTTTGTGGCACCTGCCTATAACTGGAGCACCTGAGAGTCAGGAAGGAGGAGGTTTGTGAGTTCCGCATCAGCCTGGGCTACAGAGCAAGACACTGTCACAAGACACACACCTACACAAAAATAAGTATTCCATGGCAATTGTTAAAGAAAATAAATTATTGTTTTCAAAACTTTAGGTGTTAAATTTAAAACATTTTTCTTCTAGACAGAAAAGGATGGAATATTCTGTTATCTGGAGCTTAAAATCCAATAAAAACATGACACTGGCCATTTGACAAGCTGTTTGAGTTCCTATTGTTTTCTGATACTGGAGAGTCTCATGTACTGGGAGCAAAGGTTATATTGCCCTGCCCATCCAAGCACTCTGCATCTGCTCCCAAGCCTCCTGAGCTTACTGCTCTAGGCATCTTCTAGTTGCACATGTGTTCATCAGTGCTGGTGACCATCCTCATGACAAGCCAGTCAGTCTTATAAAGGATTGTATAAAGGGAGTAATGGTGTGAGAAACCTGTATCTTCATCAGACTCCAAGTCCCTCAAATTTGGAACTTTGAATTTGTTCACAATGGGACCAAAGAAGGAAAACCAACCTCCCTCCCTCCCTCCCTCCCTACCACCCTCCCTCTCTCCTCTCCTCTCTCTGTCTCATGACTCTCTCTCCTCCATGTTTTTCTCTGTCCTTCTCTTCTTTCTCCCACCCTTTCACAGCCCTCTGTTTTTCTCCTTCCCTTTCTATCTCTGTCTTTCTAGTTAGGAATCACATTTATCTAAAAGACCACATGAAGGAACAGGTTTTTTTTTCTGTTTCACTTGAAATCTCAAGACTGTATATTCAGCAGGGTTGGAAACTATTATTACTTTTTAAAATATTTTATTTATTATTTTTATTTAAGTGCACCCAGGTAATGCATATGCTCGTGGAGGACAGAGGAGGCTGTAAGATCCCCTGGAACTGGAGTTAGGACAGTTATTAGCTGCCATATGGGTGCTGGGATTAGAACTCTTGTCTTCTGCAAGAACAACCAGTGTTCTTAACCACTGAGCCACCTTGCCAGCCCCAGAAAAAAAACTATTATTAGTTTAATAAGAAAATTTTATTATATTAAGTTCTATATAATAGATGATTAATAGATCGGTGAATAATAATAAATATTAAACGATGTAAAACTAAAATTATAAAATTTAAGAGTTCAGAGCTAGTTTAAAAAAATGAAAACAAAAATCTAAAAATGAAAAGATAGAAAGAAACAGTGTTCAGCTGTAGCAATTGACAATCTGTCATCTGCAAATTAACAGTAGAAAGCGGCTTAACTTATTTCGTGAAGAAAAAAGTGGATATATTGGAACTGTTTTGAAGAAAGTTGTGGTTCATCTCTGAAGCAGGAAGGAAAGCACCAATAAACTCTCTGAATGGCAGCAGCTCATACCTTTGTATTTGCTTAGATTTCAACTCCAGTCATAGAAATCACCACTGTGAGCTATGCCCTCTCAGAGTATGAAGGGCAGTACACACCTTAATATACAGTATGAAATTGGTCTTTAAAGAATAAAGGATAATTTCATGATCCAAGAAACAAGGAATTTATCTAAAGGGGACACCGTATCAGAACTAATGCCTGCTGACAGCCAGAAATTCAAAGTAGGAACACAGTAGGAAACTTTGTGACAGGGCCATTAGCCCTTCTGATTTAACATCCTAACATAAAGATTCCGAGTAGGAAGCATTCTTTCAATATATACTTTTAATTGAAAATTAAGAAATATATAACATTCTCTTCTCAACAAACATTCTTAAAAGCTTTTGGATATCAATGCTAGCTCCTGCAAAATAAAATGGTAAAAGACCAGGAGTTTGTATATGACTCCAAATGAAACTGTGATGAAACTTACAATTATGCTTACATCACTTTTTTTTTTAAGATGAGAATTTTTTCAATACTTAAAGAGATGACTAAGTTGGCAAAGTGCCTGCTGCACAAGCATGAGGACCTGAGTTTGGATTCCTAGCACCCATGTAAAGCCAGGAGTGGCTCAGGATGCCTGTAGCCCTAGCACTTGGGAAGGGCTACAAGGCGGTAAGATAAGTGGATTCCAGAGGCTTGTTGACAACCAGTCTTCCTGAAACAGTGAGCTCTAGATGAGTGCCAAACTATGTCTCAGAATAAATAGTGGAAAGAGAAAGATACCCAGAGCCTACTTCTAGCCTCCAAACGTGCACTCACTCACACATGCCCATGCAGGCATAAACTACAGAGAGAGAGAGAGAGAGAGAGAGAGAGAGAGAGAGAGAGACAGAGAGAGACAGAGACAGAGAGACAGAGACAGAGACAGAGAGAGCACAAAACCCCACAAATGAAGTACAAGAGTACAAGATTGTTCAGGGCAGTTTGTCCACTGACATGCACAGAGCCTGAAATGCCTGTCAGGGCCACCTTCCTGGCCGGCAAGCCTAGCCTTTGAAACCAGTTTTGAGAGCCCGACTGTGCTCTTACTTAAACACTGCAAGAGTCTTTCAACACTGCATGAAGCTGTCTGTTTCCAGACGCAAAGAGGCAGAGAAGATCCCTTTGTTATATAACTTTACGGGAACTCCCAACTCCATGACTGCTAAGACACATCATCAATTGTACTTCTTTACATTCCAAGTTGATTTCTCCAACTCTGTCTTCCAATGTCAAAGAATTTTAATTTTCTAACTGCCATTCTTCTTAAGTGAATGAGAAATAAGAGGCATATTTTCTTGTGAACCATATAATTGGAAATTCAAAATATATAAGAGCGTCACATTTGTAATACTTGCTGTCTTCTATAGTTGTGTTTGTTCCCATACAGCTCAGGTACTTACAGATCTTAACGATTACATGCTCTTCCTTGAACTTCTTTTCCCGCCCTCAACCATCCAGATTCCCAACATACACATTCAACTTTGCAAGGTAAACAGGTGAGGAAAAGGATGAGACTTTAGGGTAAAGGTTTTCTGTTTTACAGCAGATAAGTAATTTTCCTGAATTATGAATGAAACCTCTAGATACATAAAAAATAAATGAATAAATACTTTAAATACAGCATTCTCTCTCATTCAAAAGAACTCCATTGCACAATCCAAACTGCTAAGTTCCAACTGCCAACAGACTAAAGGAAATTATACCACCAGGGAATTTAATGGATTCATGCCAAAGCTGGGTTTCAATAAATAAATAGAACACAGGTCAAAGTTACACACAGGGCAAAGTCATACATATTCTTTATCTGTACAATGCACATCTAGTTTGAACAGATATTTTGTGTCTAGTGCTTATTTTGGATTATTAAAACTTTTTAAAGTTCTAAACTTGAGGATGCTGACATGACTGGTCTCATTCCCCTAATATAAGGTACCAAAAAGAATTTGAATATTTTAGATTCTGAGCATTTCTTGAAATTGTCTGCACTAAAGGTAGAAATATTGTTGGACATGAAGGATCACCACAAGACCTGTCCTTTCCATGAAAAGAGAAGATCAGTACTCTGATCTTTCTACCAAGTATAAGCTGCACAGTCCAGCTGTTACTATCAGTTCCATGGTCACTATCTTCATCTTATTTCATTTGACACATACCAAATGCCACTTAATAATATGAACCGGTTACTATGCCTTCTAAGATTCATGATTTATACTTTAGACCCAGGCAGTAGAAGTATGGATTTATTTTTTAGTATGTTATCTTTGCCTCTTCTATAATCTTAGGGCATTGGCGACTTATCAGTGACATGAATGGCATATGGACATACATCTCTCCTAATGTACAAATCTCTTAATGCTACATCATCAATTAAAAACAAAAAATAATCCTATGCTATTTGGTTATAGGTGGAGAAGAAGTGATCCTTTAATTTCATTTATTAGAAATCATCTTTTCACATATTTCTCAATTAAATTTAATTTGATTTCTCTGTGTATAAGCACAGCCCTGGGGGGGGAGGTGCCTATCCCTCTGCATTCTCTAATAGTGGCTGCTCCCCACAGGGATAAGCTGCAAATAAACTAGGGTTATATAGTAAGATGTCTGAAGCTCTGTTCCATTCATTTATCTGATTTCCAGGCTAACTATGCTATTACTTAAATACATAACTCTAAAGGTCAAGAAAAAAAAGTTCTTTGCCATGATAGCAACATGATAATTACTGGCTTCTCATCAATAACATAGCCTACTACTGAAGAGAAAAGTCTTACTATCAAAAATGGCTTTGATTTTGGACCCACTACTATTCAATAGTTGGGGGACATAGAACAATTGCTTCCTCTACAAAATGTTGACGGCGATCATGCTTTCCCATGGCATGACAAAAGATTGGCTCAGGCAGCATATAAAAGGCATTTAGCATATCTCCTACTACAACAGCAGCCATCATTTACTGCTCTTAATGGTCGTGTAACTTATATAATTGTTTGAAGATTACAATAATAATTTTATATATTCAAGTTACTATTAATTGGTCTATATATCTCAATTTTATTCAGAAATACTTTAAAAATGTGGTTTAGTAGCTTGTTGAA
>NW_008347042.1:3850457-3911730 GCF_000622305.1 Nannospalax galili
TATCACTATCAATAACACAATGCAGAGATATTTACCCGGAAATAGATTCAATATGTCTTCTAAAGTTCCCTATGGATTCCATATACCATTTTTCAACAATTTTATTTCATGAACTATATAATTTGAAAGTCAAACAATGTGAGCTCCACCTTGCTATTGCCTAGCCTGCTTTTCAGTGCTTCTAGCTTTAAGTTTTCAATTCAATAACCAAAAAGATATTACTTGTTCTGACATAAAGTCAAGGTATTTCATTCATTTTCCTATGAACTTATCGACTCCACTTTCACTCTGCTTGCCTTCTTGGTTTGCCAGTTCATTTCTAAGTGATCAGAAATGACTCTGTGAGGACGCTGACCAAGTTCTTTGTTGAATTCATAGAAAATTTAAATTGATGTTCATATGTCGTTAACACAAGCATCTACTATTGAGTTACATACCCGTACTCAAAAAAGGTGAGTTATCTTTTCCGCTCACACTTTCTGGAGCTGTACATTCATACACCAGTGCACACTAGAAATTAATAGAAGAAAACATTAATCACATTTTAAAATAATCAAAATAAGAAAAGAAATTATTTTATTTTTGTTTGCAAATTCATCAGGCACTATACATTGTTTCAAGAGTTTTACGTGACTCATTTTTGTAACACTGATTCCAACCTTATTTTTAGTATAATACTTATCAAAATTATGATTAACTCATATTTATATATAATATATTTGGATTATCTAATTATAAAGTATTATAAACTAAAGTATAAACTTACTCAGGAAATAACTACAAAGTAAAGAATTATCTCCAAAGCACAAAAGATACGGTCTTAGTAAAGTAAGCCTTGCTTAAAAACCTAAGAATTTCTATTCCTTTCACCTTGACTAATTTCAGCAAATCATTGTCTGTATTTTAAGTAAAGACAACTTTAAAATACAACATAAGAATATTGAATGATCTAATTTATAAGACAAAAAGCTAGATCTTTTTCATTATCCAAACAATGCACATTCTTGCTTATAAAATAAGGTCCATTTAAAAATAACCTGATGTGCAGAACCAATGATTGAAAAAGTTCATGATCCCTGAAAACTAAAATTTCTCTGGCCAGAACGAGCAAAGAGGCACAGAGAACACAGTGATGGGCTCTTAGTGAGCGAACCAGGATGGATGAGAGTGCTCTGGACAATCCGTCTCCAAGCCTGTGCTCCCCGAAGCTTCTCATCAAACTGTAACTGAGACAAGAAACAAAATTCTTTTGCTCCCAGGTGGCCGGTAGCGACTAATATTCTCATGGGCACATCTAGTCTTTGTTTCTTTCTACTCCAGAAAAAGGTTGGAGGGAATAGGATGAATTTTCACAGCAATCATGCCAGCTATTCACAAACAAATATAAACAAAATACAGCAAATGAAATGCCTCGAATGTTCTTTGTTTGAGAGAGCGCAAGTGAAACTGTTATCCTCCTGTAAGTCTTGCAAAGCTCTGAACAGAAGAATCCCCAGGCTCAGACCGCCCTTCCCAGGAAGTTGCACCAGAATTGCTGGGCTCTATCTTATCTGTTCTAAAATATGTCCTTACCCCCATCCACCCCTTCTTTTTTTCCCCAGGGACTGGTCTCTTTGGAGAAGCTCAGACACTGTGTCTATTTTCCATAAAGAAATGCATGTGTTTCTTAAATATTTTTGAGGAAGAAGGCAGGTAATTTGAAGCACTGGTAAATAATATTTCCTGCATTCTCTCTACTGTTTATCCCTCAAATGAGACATTAATTACATCATTTAGTGAATTTGTACAGGTAAATAACACACAACATTTTCTGTACTGTGCTCTAACTTTACTGATTAGCTGAATTACTGTGAATACCTCTTAATATTTCATGTCTTCTAAATAATTTTTCTGATCAACTAGAAGTTGAACATTGTCCTCTTCTTTCAAAGCAGAGCTAATTTAGAAATGCACTCACTTTTCAAATCAATGGAGAAACGTGCACTGAAGTTTGGGCATACTTAAATTTCATTTCTCCTATTTCCAATGTGTCCTTTATTCATTTCAGTTTATATAAGGCTGTTAAAAATAATCTCCCATAAACACTATATTCATCATATCAATATTCTCCTCTATGGTGTATAATGGCTGTTTGCAGAAGAGTCAAATCTGGTAATGTCATACTGGTCTAGAAATTTTTTTCACAGTTTGTGCCTGACAGCCTTCTATGAAGTAATCAGATAAAGCTATGAGACATTCTTTTAAAAGAGGAGCCCTGTCAATGTAATGAAGCAGGATGATTTAGATTGAACCTTTTTTAACAAAATCTATAATTCACAGATCAGGCTACTCTTCTGAGATACTGCTTTCCTCCACAAAGGCAGATCTGACTCCTTGTAATCAAACATCACTTTAAGATTCATTCCTAATAAAAGGTCTGTATATGTCACAAAAAAGACATAGAGTTGGAACGTCCCCCTTGATTCAACTGGAAAGTAGAGGGTATTTCAACTTCGTATCATTTTTATTTTATAATTTTACTGTTCTCTCAAGATTAAATCCCTGGCACATAATCAGAAAGTACCCTCCAAAGTTGTTAACTAATATTAATTCATTCCTCACCAGGAACCAAAAAAATTACCAAATTACCATATTGATCTTAGTCTTCTACATTTGAGAATGTCAGTTTAGTAAGTTTCTGCTGTTCTAGTTTCCTAGCCTGTGGCATTTGTTATAGAATCCCAAACTGACCAGTGCAAGTAGGTATCACTCACTTATCTGTTTCCAATTTACATGATATGTGTGCTCCTTCTCAGAGCATCTAACTATAGTGCTAAGTTCTACTCCTTCCCTTCAAATCTGTACATATTAATTTCTTTCTCTCATCTCTCTCTCCCCTCTTCCTCTCTCTCTCCCTCTCTCTCTCCCTCTCCCTCTCCCTCTCTGTTTTCCTCTTCCTCTTCCTCTCCTTTCTGTGAGCATATGTGTGTATGTTGCATGTACTTGAGTGTGTAGGTGCACGCTCCAATGTGAATATATGTAGCGGGCAGAGCAGGACATTAGATATTTCCATCTATCACTTTCCACCATATTGTCACCATTTTGGTTAGGCTGACTGGCCAACAAGCTCCCAGGATTAGCCTCTCTCTGTCCCCCAATACAAGAGTTACAGGTGCACACAAATATGTCCAGGTTTTATGTGAGTGCTGAAGATTCAAATTCAGGTCATCAGACTTGTACACAAGTGCTCTTATCCACTGAGTTCTTATCCTGTCTTTAACCATTCAAAGCCACGTAGATTGTAGAGAGGCATGTTATTTTAGGGATAACTTTTATGTTAGGTATTTCATTTTATCTCACGTCAGCAAACTAAGAATTAAATCACCACAAAGGACAGACCATGTTTATGTACTTCATATGAATTTTGGGTGAGCAGTTCTATAGAAATGTTCATGCATGTTCTAAAAACATGTTGAATGATTTTAGATTTTGATTGCACTTTGAAAAGCATTGAGATAAACTTACTTTCATGCAACTCATAAATACTGTGCATGTTGAACCCTACCATATTCTTCAATCATAAATATTCTTAGGGACTTGCAAATGAATTTTAACAGTCACTTTATGAAGAGAAAAACTGTAAAAAGTCAAGGCTTTCTAAAAGGTCAGACAGGACTAATTTGATACCAACAAAGTTTGGTGAGTTTACAAATTCTGTTAACTCTGACTCACACAGCATGAGCTGAGACTACCAACCTCTATTTCTAAAATAGCTCAGTCTCACCATTTATTTTTTATTTTGTGTAATATTTGTCAGTTTAGGTCTTTTAATTTTTTTTTAGAATTTCCTACATGAGTACTGTATTTACATCATTTCTATCCCTTTCTCTCTCCACTCCAACTCCTTGCATGATCCTGAACTTCTCAATTTCTTTTCTTCTTGTTACACACACACACACACACACACACACACACACACACACACACGCACATCAATAAAATGATTTTGTTAAGTGGTGCTTGTGTATACAAGTTTAGGTACTGACTTATTGGGTTTGGATAACCTTAGGGAGCTCACCCCTGGAGAAACTGATATCCCTCACTCAGCACCCACTGATTGCTTTTAGTTCTTCATTTAGAAGTGGAGCCCTGAGAAATTTCCCCCATCCGTACTGTATGGCTGCTAGGGCTGTCATGATGCAGGTCTCGTTTAAGCAGTCAGATTGTGGAGATGTCATCGGTGCAGCTTCCCTGTCATGTGTAGAATATACTGCCTAGCAGTGTGGATTCTGGTTCCCTGACTCTGACAATCCACCCCTTCCCCTTCCTGGTCCAGAAACTATTTGGGAGTTTGGTGGGGCACATCCTAGGTGTCAAGTTCCTCACTTCTAAAAAAGAATATCTATCAGTTTATACTGCCTTGTCTTACTAATTGCCCGGACACGAGGACAGGTAAGTTGTTAGGTAAGCTCAGAGGGAGCCCCAACAGACACAACATTCCTCAGTTTGCAATTCCTCATCATAGCAATGGCCTGGTGTGTGCAGTCTAGGGGCCAGTGAGCTGTGAAGGGGTGCAAAGGCACCCTGGGATGGCCTCTGCATCATGGGAAGCAGCTCTGCTTTGAAATGGGAAGTGTTTCCTCTGCTGCTTCTTCTGCTGCTGCCCTGGTACATTGCTACAGGACCAGGCAAGGTTAGCTGTCTGTTTAGTAATTGGTGCCCTGTTTAGCATCCAAATTGTTGTTCTTCATCTTACAGCAAGAATGTGTGTAGTGGTAGGAAAGATGAGTTTTCTGTGTAACATTACATGGAGCATCTCTAGAATGGAAAGACTAAACCTCAGGCCACGAGTGCTGAATGCATAGACCCAAAGGATTTATTTAAAAATCTCATTATGGCCCCAATATTCACAGGCACCCATGGAATATTTTCATGAAATGTGATAATGCTCCAAGAGGACAGAGGGAGAACAGAAAAGATCTTAGCCTATTTGGGGAGGAGAATAATTTTTTTTGAAAGACAGTCTTACATTTTTTTTTTATAAATAAAACAATTTTGTAAATGCTAGGTAAGTATTATCTCCCAAGTAGATATTTCCCAATTCTCAAAAGTCAGCAAATTCATAATTAAGAAACAACAAATTAGAAAATAAACCACAACAGGTTTTATTCTTTAAAATGCTCACTTATGACAAAGTATAATTTATAATATAAAAACTATTTCCTAATAAAATTGTAGTCTAAAAATCATTTCCTATCAAACTACTGGAAGTTTTAAGCTTTCCCTATGTACCCCAATTGCTTTAATATAAGAGAAACTGTACTTATAAGAAAAATATTTAAGCTGATATTTACCTTTTTTTTATTCTTGTTGCTATACAGGGAATGAAGCAGACAAAGAAAGGTCTATACAGTTATTTCTGTGCTTTGGGCCTTTAACTTGGGCTTCAGAAACACTGCTTTATTCTTTGATGGCACTGAGCCTGCTTCAGACCTATGTCTCTACTTTATTATTTTTCCTGACTCTATTTCTGCAAGTTCATAAGAGTTCTTGTTAAAATGCCCTCCATCATATAAATATTAAATTAAAATTACACCTCTTTCCATAGATGTCTTGGGGAAGAAAGAGCAGGCTACTTTTGGTAATAGACTTCCCACAATCCTTCCTGTACCTCATGCAGGGATAATTTCAGCAGACTCCAAGAATGATCAATACTTCTGTTCCAACTAAGAGACACGTCAACATGGAAAGTGGCACAGAAGAGGAAGGTGTTTTGGAATGGCACATAGCTTTGCATAGTTACATGTAAACGGTGCTCTGGTTCAGAAGAGGAAATGCATATTCTGTACTTCAATTCCAGAGCTGATTTCTCATTTAGCTTTTGAATAATGAGATTTCAAAACCTATAGGTTGTTGGCAAAGAGGCTCTGGCAAAGCTTACCATTTCTGATTTGGTTTGTGCAATGAGCTGTCTGAGATCCTACCTTTTGTCCCTGCACATCTGTTGTGATGTGATCTGTGTCCCCATCCTCAATCTCCCCCATCTTCAGGACTCTGACTTCTATGGTGCCGACCACTCTGCCACCATCTGAGGTTCTGCAACCAGAAATCATTGAAATGCATGGTAAGTATTGCCTTTCTTAGAACACATTCAGAGCACGTTAATATCTGAAAATCATAAATTCTTATTTATTTTAGGCAGATCTGCTTAACACATAGCAAATCATCTGTGTTGGATTCATGAATTCATGAGGTAGGTTCATGGACTGTCTCGTGCATGAACCTCCCAAAAGGCTCCCAGGAGCATCTTCAGGGAAAGGACAATATGCAATAGATGAGCACCCTATTTACAAACATTGAATCTCTTCAACAGCATAAACTGTTGCTCTTTTATCCCAACTGCATTAGATAGGGTTCATGTCTATTACAGAAGCACTGCTGAATAAAATAGAGAAGAAATACCTTATGTATTCTAATATGGCTGGGCTGATGGCTACAAAATCTGACTTCATATCTATTCCCTAATATGTTTCCTTAAGAGAGAAAGTGAAGAAGATTCTGTCAAGCAAATGCAAGTGAAGATGAGTAAAAGCAGAGCAAGTGAATTTGTCTAGTAGAACCTCATACTCTAGATAAAGAAGCCAGGATGATAAAGCATAGGATGACTTTCCCAAGGACAAAACAGCAACACTAGGTTTCCATCCTCTTCAAGTTTATTGGTCATGGGATAACTCTTGATTATTTTATTAGTAATACTTTCATCATCATAATTTTCGTCATCATTAAAATATTATGGTTAGCAATAACAAAGAAGGCTAAAGATAAAATTAACAAACCATCAAGCTTGAACATTTTCTATTTCCTTTTTCTAGGTACAAAAATCCACAGAATAAATGGTTTTAATATACCATATGTTCTGGTTTGATTTTCTGGTTTTGTGATAAAATTCCACAAGCAAAGCAACTTGGGAAGGAAAGAGTTGGTTTGGCTCACAATTTATAGTTCATCATCAAGGAAATCGGGGACGGTGCTCAGGTCAGGAACCTGGGCCAGAAACTGAAGTGGAGACCATGGAGGAACACTGCTTACTGACTTCTCTCCCTGGCTAGCTCAGCTATGTTTCTCATACATCTGAGGTCCACCTACAGAGGCTGACACCACACACCTCGGGCTGGGCTCTCCTACATCAATTAGCAATCAAGAAATTGCCCCACAGACTTGCCCACAGGCCAAACTGATGGAGGAAATTCCTCAATTGACATTATCTCTTCCCAGGTATGTCTAGGTTTGTGTCAAGTTGACAAAAACTAAACAGTAGTCCATGGAAACAACAACACCAGGATATATAATATGTTTCCCTTCAGTTTTGTGAAAACAGGATTGTTCCACTCCACAGATCTGACATGTTGTAACTTCTGTCTAAGCCGATGGGCTCAGTATCACGTTAGACCCTTAATGTTCTATATTAGTATGTTCTTTTCTGAAATGTGTTTTAACTTTAATCTGAATACCAATGGTATGCTTATTTTAATGAACTTCTTCTAAATACCCCTGTTTTAAGAGGTGTCAGAAAAGAGATAAGAAAATTAAATAGTTGCTCTAATACTAATTAAATAATAAAATAAATAAAATTCAAATGATACACAATTATGTTACAAGAACATAGTGATGATTTTTTTCTAATAAAATAATTTGTACAAACTAAAATCTATGATATTTATATAATTACTGTCAGGGTGCAATAAAAGAAATATTCTGCACATAGTAAAAGAAGTGTGATTTATTATTAAGTAGTAAACTAAAATTTCTTGCTGAAATATGAAACAAATACATCTCAATAATTTTAAAACCAGTAGGAATTATAACAACTCAATTTTTAAAAAATAATATATGGGCTGGAGAGATGGCTCAGTGGTTAAAAACACTGGTTGTTCTTGTAGAAGCCCCGGATTCAAATCCCAGCACCCACATGGTGGCTAACAATTGCCCGGAACTCCAGTCCCAGGGGATTCAACAGCCTCTTCTGACTCCTGCGGGCATTGCACAACATGGGTGCACTTATCTACATGCAGGCAATATCCTCATACACATAAAATAAAAATAATAAATAAAAGATATTTTTAAATAGCGTATATAAAATAGTATGATCTGTGATACAGTATAAAATCAAATTATCTCTAATTATGAGATGTTTTAAATAATTAATTATATCATATTCTGCTTAAATAGAGCATAACATGTCACAAGACACAAGGTAGCATCTCTCTGAATAATTCTTCAATACCTGTAGTTAAAGGGTTTAATCTGGATCCTAATTAGTACTATGAATCACTGTTTTCTAGAAATGTACATTATTTTCCTCCCTGGAATTGATTTTTCATTGTATCTGTATAAAATACACTGAAGAAATTTGGGACTAGGAATTGAGAAACCGTACGAATTGAGAAACTCCAGGTCTTCTTAGAACTCATCTATGAATTAGCTACTTGGGCAAATACATGTCAATTCATTTCTCTAGATTCAATTTAATTTAGCGAAAAATAGAGTGTGTTTTTAACAGCTACTACATAGTAAAAGCATTCTAAATTCCACATGCTAATCACGTCTCTGGCACATCATTAGCCAGTTTAGATCACTATGAATGTGAGAAAAATCTCAGTCATGACTTATCTTTTCCTCCTTACAACTTATCCACATTTTCTACCAAATAAACAAATGCCTAAAAAGATTGAACAACAAATTGATAGAACTAAACACAGAAGCAATCTGTTTATTTCCTGGTAATTCAAGTGGCAATATAATGAGGCAGAAGTAGTAAATATCCCAGTATACATGCAAAGGTAAAAGCATACCATTTCATATAGTACGCTGATGGGTCATTACCATTGCTGAAAGCATAAGCCAAGAAAGAGACGGATGGTTCATACCCACCACAGCATTTCTATCACATCAAGCTCTTCTTTCCATCATCAAAGAGACTTAATATTTTACTATGCCAGCAAGATATGGAAGGAAAAGGGGAAATTTCAGCAGTAGAAATCCATATACTCTTCTCATCTGGACTTTCAGAGATACATAATGCATTAGTGATTGAGGATCTTAAAAATCTGACTTTACAATAACTCCCCTAATGCGTCCCACTATAATATTCAATCTCAGATGCTGAAAAATACATATATATTAGAAGGTAAAAAGAAAATGCAAAACAGTCTTTGAACATAGGAAAATTTAATCTAAGATGCTTTCCCATTTATTTGCCATCCTTAACAGATTAAAAAGAAAAGGAAAAGAACAACAAATGTAAATAACCCTTCTCTTCTGGAAATGCCACAGAGATGCAAACCAACAAACGACTGTAAATACGCTGGGGAAGCTGTCATTAGCACTGTCAGCCTTTGTGAATATCAAGCAGAGTTGGTGTCATATACAAGCATTCCCAGCTATGAGACATGCCTTGCTTGCATTAAGCCATCCAGACATGTACTAGGAAATGAAAAACTCTCCCTGACAGGAAAATAAACAAAGGCCATATGTAAACAGACTGAGTGGGTGAAGTAAATGATCTTTCTGATGCTGGGAAATATGCGTTTAGATTTACCTAGGATGAATGGAAGTGAGAAATCTATGTAACTGTAGATAACAAAAGCATGTGTATTTTGTATCCTGACGTTTATGAATATCAGAAACCATAAGACTCTTCAAACTAGTGGTCAATTAACAGTCTTCAGGAGGCCTCAGTATTAATAGCATATACTCTAAGGTTTCTACTCTTGGATTTTTGCTCAGTTTTTATAACCTTGCCCCCAGAAATCCCATGGGATTTAACTCTCCTGTTGTGAAAATATGCCATAATAGAACATTCCCAGCTCGGCCCCCAATTTCCCCATCTACATCTCCAAATCCCTTTTCTCCTGATCTCATTATTCTACATTTTAATAATTCTAACACAAACTTCTCATGCCTTCAAATCCAATCTTATTCATGTCAAAATTCTAAAACCCAAACCACAAATACTCCATCCCTTCCTTAAGGCTGTCTTCATCCTCTAATCAGCACTAAGCTTTAATGTTTCTTCCTACCGGATATCTCTATGTGAGCCCTTCCCAGTAACAACTTTCCAAGAAGCTTCCTCGCTTCTCCTACATTCTACATGAAGAACCCACATCCTCTTCTTTGGTATCCTCTTAAAGCTCACCCATCCCAGATTCTTTGCCTTAAAACTTTTTTGTTGTTGTTGTTATTTTATCTTGTCTCTCTTATTAAAAGTCTTTAGGTATTTCCCAACCCAACTGTCCTAATTACTTTCTATTGCTGTGATAAAAACACTGACCAAAAGCAAGTTGGAGAGGAAAGGGTTTATTTGGCTTACAATCCTGATCACAGTTCATCAGCAAGGGAAGCCAGGGCAGGAACCTGGAGGGAGGAACTGAAGTGCAGATCATGGAGGAATGCAGCTGACTGGCTTGCTCCCCCTGGCTTATTCAGCTACTTCTGTTATATAAGCCAGGCCCACCTGCCCAGGGATGGCAGCACCAACAATGGACTAAGACCTCCCATGTGATTCCACGATCAAGAAAATGCCCCACAGATATGTCCACAGGCCAATCCAATAGAAGAAATTCCCCAATTGAGGATCCCTCGTCCCAAGTGTGTACAGTTAACAACTGAAGCGCTCTAATACACCAACCTGTAGCAGCTGAACAACATAGCCTGTCTATCAAAGCCTTATAGCAGCATCTGTCATAGTTTATGGACAACTTTGCATTTTAATTCAAATTGACCTGCCTTATCATATATCACTAAGTAACTGTTTATTTTTAAATTTTATTTCATTTTATATGTGGGTATATGTAAATGTATATGTGTTCACCATATGCATGAAGGTGCCCTTGGAGGCCATAAGAGGATGATGGGTCTCCTAGAACTGAAGTTACAGGCAGCTTAAGCCATCTGATGTGAGTGCTGGAAACTGAGCCCCACTCCTTCGCAAGAGTAGCAAGTGCTGCTAACTGCTGGCCCATCTTTGTAGTCCTGTTTTCCTGTTCGTTTGTTTTTGAGAATGGGTCTCATGTATCCTAACCTAGACTTAGGCCCACTGTGTAGCCAAAGATGACTTTAAATTTCTGATCCTCCTGCTTCTACCTCACAAATGCTGTGTTTACCCATTATGCCACCATGCATACAGTTGTATGTCCAGGATCAAACCTAGTGCTTATTCATGATGGGCAAACATTCCACCAACTGAGATACATTGACAGACCCATAATCTCTAGAGCATAGTTTGGTGGAAATTACAGTGAACTGTGAGTGGCAAAACTCTTGGCTACTACAAAGGCTTTTTGTACAATAAACAGCTAATGTGGTTGTGAACCGGTAACTTAGCTTTAATGAAGATCTCCCAGCTATAAAACATTCTGATTTATGTTGTCAAAATCAGAAGATCTTGGGAGTAAATATAACTATGCTTTATTATACAGTAGTGTTATTATTTATTTACTATTATAATGTTATATACTATGGGCCACAAAAAGAAAAAAACAAACAAACACATCTACTCTTCAGACTCACCGCTTACAGAGTTGCTTCTCATTGCCAAGAGTAGTGCTGTCCAGATGTGAGAAATTCCACAGATTAAACAAGCAAAAGAAAAACTTATTCTTCCCTCAATTATATTAAAATTTTTCTTGGTGGTAGTCAACAGCTCTCTAATTGGACTTAAGGCCCACTCAATAGGAGGGAATCCATGCATGGTACTGTAAACAGCCAAGTACACAAGACTGAAGAGGTCATAGACCACAGAGAAACCTACTTCTGTCACTTTCCTAGACCAGCATAATTTCTTACCATCTTCTAAATACATAACTTTATCTTTGCAGACAAGCTAATTCTAACTACTAAAAAGAAGCTTCTTTTTGCAACAAATGTTCCAAAACTGGTTCCAAAACTGGTCAAAATACAGGGACTAAGTGACTGTGAGGTGCCCAGCCCGAAATGACATACCTACAGTGCAACCTGTACACCTAAGGCTCAGGAAACATCACCGAAGAGGGGAACAAAGAGTGCAAGGGCCAGAGAGCCATGACTGGGACGTGACGCCAACGAAATCTGCATGGTACAGTAATTTACCAAGATCTGCATGATGACAAAACCAGTTGACGTGCCAACATGGGTGGGGGAAATTTCACGGGTTCACACCTCAGAATGAAGAGCTATAGGCAATTAATGAATGCCTAGGGAGGGAGAATTAGTTTTCTCCAGAGACAACTATCTGAGAGGTCATCCAATCCCAAGTGGGCAGCCCTGAGCACAGGCACACATGAGCACAGCTAAATAAATGTATGTATATATATATATGCAACAATAATAAAGACGAGGACAAGAAATTGAGAGGGAGTTGGAGGGGTAGAAACAATGCAAATACAATTCTCAGGTATGAAATTCTCAAAAAATAAAATATAGCCAGGCATGGTGGGCTATGTCTTTCTTTAATCCCAGGACTTGGGAGGCAGAGGCAGATGGATCACTGTGAGAAGGAAGCCAGCCTGGTCTGTGTAGCCAGTTCCAGGCCACCAGGGGCTAGAGGGAGACCTTGTCTCAAAAGTATTAATTACCAAAATAAACTAAGTGAATAAAATTAGTTTTATTTAGAAATTTGTTTCAATGATGTGTAGAATATTAGTGATCTCCTTGAATTAAGAGAAATCTTACCAGCAAGGTGAGAAAACTAGGTTGACTTCTTAGAAGTGTCTTTGTCAGGAATTTGAAGCAACTGAAGTTACATTTATGTCAACATGGCATTATAATCAGCACTTTGGATTTTGGTTGCAGTTAAGTGGCAAGGCTATACATACTCCACTACCACACACTGAGCTACTGAGTATAGATAGAATCCATGGATGCAACAATAATAAAGACGAGGACAAGAAATTGAGAGGGAGTTGGAGGGGTAGAAACAATGCAAATACAATTCTCAGGTATGAAATTCTCAAAAAATAAAATATAGCCAGGCATGGTGGGCTATGTCTTTCTTTAATCCCAGGACTTGGGAGGCAGAGGCAGATGGATCACTGTGAGAAGGAAGCCAGCCTGGTCTGTGTAGCCAGTTCCAGGCCACCAGGGGCTAGAGGGAGACCTTGTCTCAAAAGTATTAATTACCAAAATAAACTAAGTGAATAAAATTAGTTTTATTTAGAAATTTGTTTCAATGATGTGTAGAATATTAGTGATCTCCTTGAATTAAGAGAAATCTTACCAGCAAGGTGAGAAAACTAGGTTGACTTCTTAGAAGTGTCTTTGTCAGGAATTTGAAGCAACTGAAGTTACATTTATGTCAACATGGCATTATAATCAGCACTTTGGATTTTGGTTGCAGTTAAGTGGCAAGGCTATACATACTCCACTACCACACACTGAGCTACTGAGTATAGATAGAATCCATGGATCAACCGAAGTATTTGAGGACTTTTAAATTAAACAGCAAGCACATGAGGGAAGGTCAATCTCAATTATTACTGAGCCAGTATCAGAGTTTACCATTTTACCCTTGACCTAGACTGAATACAGCCCCAGCCTTGGAGATGATCCTTAGTGTATACAAAGTCCAAACCTGTAGTGTTTGATTAAGTTATGAGACAGGACTCCTGACACTTCAAAAATGAAAGGAAATATCTCTCTCTTTTTTCCTTTTCTTCTCTCTCATGCTTCAGGCACATGTAATCCTGTTGTATAATGGTATAGCATCAATAAAAGTGGATGAAAGCACGGTTCACAGGTTGCTGTGAGAATCCACGTGTGCCTATAAAGTTATGATAGAGGAAGGGTTTCTTCTCTAGCTGAAGATTTGATCTCAATGGTGTGAGACGAATGCTCTTTATATTTATGGCTCTCTATTCTCCTGTCATGTGGTGAGAGAGAGAGAGAGAGAGAGAGAGAGAGAGAGAGAGAGAAAGGAACTGCACATCAGAGAGTACAAATCCAACACAAGCTTCTAAAAGGAGAAGCAACGGGGAAGCCACAGGAGGGGAACAGGATCAGAGCGGTTATGCTGAAAAAGCAGCTGAGGAAAAGGACCGGGTTTCCTATGTGTGTATTGTATTTGCATTCTTTCCATCCTTCCCAGTTCCCCTTCAACTCTTACCACGTCCCTCCTCCGCTTCTCAGTTTCTTGTCTTCTTCGATTAATTAGTATTTATAATCACACACACACACACACACACACACACACACACACACAATGAGTCCATATAGTGATGCTTGGGTTAACTCTCTGAAAGACATTATTTAAGAATGAAAGGACAAGTCATTGTATAAAAACTATTTCCTTGGGGCTGGAGAGATGGCTCAGCAGTTAAGAGCACTGACTGCTCTTGCAAAGGTCCCAGGTTTGATTCCCAGCACCGACATGGTGGCTGTGAACCATCCTTAACTCCAGTTCCAGGAGAATCCGACACCTTCTTCTGACCTCCGCGGCATTGCACAACATGGGTACACTCACATACTTGCAGGCAATACACTCATACACATAAAATAAAAATAATTTAAAAAATTAAAAATATTTCCTTATTGCATGTCTGACAAAGAAACTGAATAAAAAAATATATTAAAAGTTCTTGAAACTCCACAGTAATAAAACAAGACAACAATCTAAAGAATCAATGGGCAAAACACTTGAAAACACATGCATCGAAAAGAGCACTAAGGATGTCCAAAGGCACAGGAATAGATGATATACAGCATGGGTAATTCTGTGTTAGTGAAAGGCACAGCCACTGTGATGTGCTAACTTGACACCTTACACGGCTAGCATGGCTGCACACTGACTGAATCCCTCCTACATTGCTAGCTTGGAAAATAGCTGATCCATTTCTTAGTAGGTTGAACTCTTACTATTTAACCTAGCAACCACAAGTCTAGATTGTTATTCTGAAGAAATGAAAGCTTAGGATCACATTAAAAAGCAAGCACAAAATTTCAAGAGCCTTGTTCATTATCACCAAACCCTGAAAACAATCCAATACGATTTAATAAAAACTGTGGTATAGCTATGCAATGGAATGCTACTCATCAGTCAAGAGAAACTCCTTATATACATAACAACTTGTATTAATTTCAAAGGGAATAGACTGAATGATAAAGCTTGTCTCAAACGCTTATGTATGAATTGATTTCAATTGTTCAACTTCTATCTCCAAAACAAAAACGGCTACTATAAGGGACAATATACCTATTGGTTGCCAGAGGTCGCTTTGGGTGGACATCTGAGCTAAAGAAATAGCAGGAGGAAGTTTCTTTGTTGTTACAGGACAGTTTCATATTCTGATTCTGGTATTGTTTTGACAATTTAGAAACAACTCATAGAATTCAATAATAAGACTATAATAATAATTATAACAATAATTATCATGTTTATTAGCTTATGAGATTGAATTAATGAGAAAGTACACAGTAGTAGTCACTTGGTAATAAAGTAATAACAAGCAAAACAACAGTTTCGTTTGGGAATGTAAAAAGTTTATCTTAAAATGTCTTTCCTTCCACTTCAACCCAAACCTAATTTCTAACATTTACTAAGGATTCCAAGGTCAAAGCATAGCTTTTGTCTCATATGCCATGCTTTTAAAGTAGCTGAGGACTTTAGAAATTCCATATGAAAACATGAAATTTAAAAAAAAATTTTACAAGAATTGCTCATCCAAGGTCTTGCAATGAGTTTACCACATTGGTGGTGAACCAGGATCAAGGTAAAATCAGCTGGTCAACTAACTACTGCCAAAAAGCACTCATACTCTGACTTACAGTAAAGAAAGCATTGTTAATATTTTTGCTTTGTTTTATTATGCTTTTTGATTTACATTTTTAATTTGAAAAAGTGTAAGGGAAAGATTGGTAGGAAAAGAGGGTTACACATATTGGAAGAGACACATGAAAGAGGAAGAAGGGGCTGGAGAGATGGCTCAGTGGTTAAAGACAACTGGCTGCCCTTGCAGAGGACCTGGGCTCAATTCCCAGCCCCACATGGTGGTTAACCACCAGCAGTAAGTCCAGTTCCTGGGTTCTGTGACACCCTCCTCTGATCTCTAGGGACATTGGACAACGCAGGTGCACTTACATGCATGCATGAAATACACTCATACACATAAAATAATAAATATGTAAAAAAGAAAGAGGAAGGAAATAGTATCAAAAACAGAATTGCAAAAGTTTAGCATGGTGGCACACACTTTTACTCCCAGCACTTGTGAGGCAAAGGTAGAGAAATCTCTGGGAGATTGAGGTCAGACTAGTCTACAGAGTTCCAGCCCTGCTGGGGCTATAGGGATACCCTCTCTCAAACAAAGCAAAACAAAATAAATATAGAATTATATAAGGTTATTGTGTAAGTAGATAAACAAACCTGATTAAAAGACTTAAAAAAAGGGGGCCATTGAGATGACTCAGCAGGTAAGCTGAGCCTGCTAAGCCTGATGTCCTGAATTTGTTCCCCAGAACTCACACTGTAGAAGCAGAAAACCAACTCCTACAAGTTCCCCTCTGATGTCCACATGAGGGTTGTGACAGGTGTGTGCACTCACACATATACACACACACTCACAAAACTTATGTGCATGAGAGTCAAATGTCACAAAACTCATCAAAATTTTCTTCAACATTGAAAAAAAGCCATAGATAGAAATCACAGGGAATTGGAGTGTTCAGTTATTAAATATGATGAGCAGATATATTTAACATTAAGAATTTGATTTTGAGGATTCCGAATTACTTTTTTTTCCTTTGGTTTATTGAGACAGGGTCTCCCTGTAGCTCAAACTGGCCTGGATCTCACAGAAATCTGCCTACCTCTGCCTCCAGAGTGTTGGGATTAAAGGAATGCGCCAACATATCCAAATTGAGTTACTTTCTTAATCAGACTGTTTTGTGTTTTATGTCAGGAAGGAAGGGTAGGCAGGAGTACAAGAGATATTCACACAAATGCTAGGACTGAAAGGTCAAAATTGCACATAATCTTAAAGTATAATGTATTTCAAAGCTGTACAGTCAGAAATGCAATGAGTTTTAAATTATAGGAGACATGTCCTCTGAAACTAAACAATTCTCATGGCCTATATTCTTGCACTTAATTGAGTCTTCTGTGACTCAATTTAAATCATCTTACAGGTTTTAAAATGGTATTTCTTATACTCTAATTTACAGAAGTTTCCAACAAAAATATTTCCTAAAGCATAGAAAAATTAACAGAAATTATTCATTGACTTATAAATGCTTATTAAGTACCTGCTACTTATTATCATTTTCATTTGTAAAGATGGAAAAGAGAAAAGAACAAAAATTCCTGTTCTTATGGAAATTCCATTCTAGAGGTAAACAGTTAAGCTATATATCAAATAATCAGCTCCTTGGAGAAAATGTAATCCGTGTAGATGTTGAGGCTGATACTTCATCATCAGTGGTGGGTAAAGGTCTCCTTAATAAAACGGGATTTACAAAACACCTAACAGAAGAAGAGAGTGAAACATACATCTTCCTGAAGTTAGAGCTTTCTAGGAAGCAGATGGTACAAAGGCCTATGTGTGAAACACTGATGTTTTCAAAGAACTGCAAAGCCACCAGCTGGGGAAGAAAGGACTACACGTCTAAGAGTTGTCCTAGTTTCATTTCTGTTGCTCTGATAAAATAACCCGACCAAAAGTAGCATAAAGGAGAAAGGGTTTATTTGCCTTACAATTCCAGGTTACAGGTCATCATTATGGGAAATGCCAGAGGCAGGGGCCCAAGAAAGCTGCTCCCACCATAGCCAGTCAAGAGCAGTGAGAAAGAATGCACCCATTCTTCCTCTCTGCTTGCCAGGCAGGGTTCATCCTAGGAAACCGTGCTGTCCACAGTGAGCTGGGTTTTCTTACATCAGTTAATAATCAAGACAGTCTCCCACAGACATGACCACAGGCTACCCTGATCAAGATAACTCCTCATTAAACTCATTAAGATTCTCTTCCCAGGTATGTCCAGCTTGTGTCAAGTTGACAGTAAAAACAAGCACATTTTTCTATCAAGTATCAGTGAGGGTGATCCTCAGCTTTAAGTCTAACTTCAAGTTAGCCCAGGACTCTCGCCACGGAAATTCACAGTATAGTGGTTTGCTTTTCCAAAAGTAGTAGGGAGACTCCCTGACCTGTTTTCTAGGACAGTAACTTATACATGGTACCCTGCTCACCAATATTTAACTGCAAGAAGAACTATTCCATCACTGAAAGAAAAGCTGAGCTGGTGAAGAATGTGGCTCTGCCATCATTGTAGCAGGCTATACACACACGGAAGAGAAAGGCAGCATACAAAGCATGTACTCTGGGGACAAGGAGCTTTGGGAATTTTCTAGCATCTTGCCTTCTACTAACCAGGGTGAGTGAGTCTAAACACTAGAGCTTTACAGGCCAGTATAAGAACCCTATGTTTTTCTTCAAGTAAACTACAAAAATCAATAGAACATTTTGAATTGTTACAGTTTGAAGTAAACTTAGGTTGCAAGTTCAAAAATGACATGTAGTTGGGGAGATAGAAGAGTATGAAGATGAGATGGATTAAAATCTAGTTTTAATTTGAAGAGAGAAATAATAAGGTCCTGTGATTGGAAGAATGGAGAGAATAAGAAAAGGTGAAATCAGGCCTCGGCAAGAGGAAGAGTTACAGCATCTTGAGATAGAGAATTAGTTTGAAACTCATATTCAGACTTTGGTTATCAGTAGGTGGTTGGACATGAGAGTCAAGGGTTCAAGGGACTGACCACCATTCCTTACTAGAGAAGAGGTTGGTTTTTGACAGGAAGTAAGAGTTCATCTGTAACGACAGGAAGTCTGGAAGGTAAGATGGTCAATGCAGTATAGGACTTGTCAAATTTCTCTTCTCACTGAAACAGAAACTGGTTAAGTGGCTTCAGAAAGAGGAAGAAGAGATACGTTTTTGAGATTTTAGAGATACTAATATTAGAATTTAAATCCAAGGACTGGAGGAAGAGCTCAGTAGTTGGATGTATATATAGCATGCACAAGCCTTGGAGTTTAATCTCAGCAAAAAGAGAAATCAAGACTATTAAAAGCTTTGAAACTACAGAGAAGAAGATGGCTGAAGAGTTAAAAATAAATAGTTACTGGGGCTGGGGAGATGGCTCACTGGTTAAGAACACTGACTGTTCTTGCAGAAGACACGGGTTTGAATCCCAGTACCTACATGGCACCTAACAACTGTCTGTAACTCCTGTTTCAGGGGATCGAACAGCCTCTTCTGTCCTCTGCAGGCATTACACAACACGGGTGTACTTACCTACATGCAGGCATAACACTCATACACATGAAATTTAAAAAAAAATAATAAAATATTTAAAATAAAACTTTAAAAATAAAGAAGTTATATACTAAAAACATAACAAACACTGGATTCAGGTGGTATGAATTAACAATATTCTCTATATTGTCATTTGTTCATCTGTCATCTATTCAAATGTTTCATAATAACATAGAAAATGGAGAGCAAAATAATAATAATAATAATAATAAAAATAAATAAATAAATAAATAAATAAATAGTTCCTATACTAAATTAAAGAATAAGAGACATTAACATTTGGAAGTCGAGCAAAGGAGCAATCAGGAGCTGCCAGCAAAAAGAGTCAAAATGCAGTAATCATAAGAGGAAAAAACAAAAGTCTGATATTCCAGATCCCAACTTAGGAATATGTTTTAAAGAGTAACTGATCTACTCTGTAGATACTCCAGTCAGGGGAAAGGTTAGAATTATCCACTGGGTTTAGCAACATGAGGCCAGTACTGATCATGCCACAGCTGTTCTGATAAAGTGACCATGATTAAAGTCCAGGGGGATGTTTTATTTTTTTAAATATTTTATTTATTATTTTTATGTGTTTGTTTATATTGCCTGCATGTAGGTAAGAGCACCCATGTCGTGCACTGCCCGCAGAGGACAGAAGAGGATGTCGGATCCCAGGGGGATGTTTTAAAAGCGTCTTGGAGGAGGTGGGAAGGATCTACTTTGAAGAGGAGCAGGGTGACGGAGCCTGAGTAGAAGGAATCATGCGAGAATGGGTAGCGTTTTTATGCTGATGTCTAGCCAGTAGCAGTTTCTGATGCATGAGTGAAAAGAAATTTGGAACAGAGTTCTTGCATAAACAAGACAGAAGTCCTATCTAAAATATTAATGGAGCTGTCTTTAGACAGAAAGAGGGAGATAATCTTAAGAGGGAGGCAGGCAGAGTGAAAGAGATTCGGTTGGTAAATACACTGTGGGAAACTGTCAGATCCTTTTTCTCAGTAACAGAAACCAGATAACTGAGAAAGAACAGGAGAGAAATTTCAGAGGTTTTAGGAATGAGGTGACATAAAACACTGGTCCCACAGGGCTGGAGAGATGGCTCAGCGGTTAGGAACACTGGTTGTTCTTGCAGAAGACACGGGTTCGAATCCCAGCACCCACATGGCAGCTAACAACTGTTCTTAACTCCAGGCTCAGGGAATCCGAAGGCCTCCTCTGACCTCTGCAGGCATTGCATGACAGGGGTGCACTTACCTACATGTGGGCAATACATGCATACGCATAAAATAAAAATAATAAAAATAATTTTTAAAAAACAGTGGTCCAGATGGTAGGAAAGTGAACGAAGTAGGGAAAATATAGTCATACTACACTGTTACTGACTGACCTGTGAAATTAGGATACATGTACCCAAATATGTAAATATGTACATCAAATCTTACCTGCCTTCTCAGGTGCAGGGATGCAACTTTGAGGGAGGAGAACTAAACAATGGTTTTAATTACACTGTTTAAACAAAATTTATAGCCTACAGTTTTTAATTGATTAATTGTACTATATTTTGCTCAATGAGAAAGAGGGGATTAGGAGTTGAAAGTATGTATGGGGAAATTTGGGGAAAACGGACCATGGAAGCTCATCAGTACAGAGAGGAGATACTGAGAGCACTGGCTGAAAGAGAGTGAGAAGCACAATGAATCCGCAATTAGAGAGCTTCTACGTGGAAATTTCTGGACAGCTGGGAAAACAGTGTACTTAAAGTAGAGACCCTGGAGGGATGGGATTAGTGATGCCATCTGGTAAATACCTAGAAGGTAACCTTAAGAATGGGTTGCTGAGGTAGGGTAGAAAAAAAACCCTGAGAATTTAACGACAAAGGTCACCTATGTGGTTATTGGTCAAAAAAGTTGGAGAGGAGTCATACTGGAGTGTCACTGTGTTATCAATTAAAAGTCCCACAAATTGGAGGCTAACAGGTGAAGGTCATCTTAGAAAGGTGGAGAATCAGGTACTTTGAAACAAAGAGCTTCAATCCAGAGGTTCTAGAAGATGCATATCCTACACTATGGTTGAAGAATAAAAGGTGGCTGGGGAGAGAGCTGGAAGGGGTTTGAGTGCGGACTTGGATATCAGAGTAGGACTGGAAAGCAGAAGCTATCAGGACCAGAGTCAGGACAAAGGGGAAAGGATAAGTGGATGAAGGATGTCCAGGGAGGCTGGGAGTTCCACGCAGTGGCAACTCAACAGACAATGAGTGTCAACTGAAGCCAAAATAAATGTGTTCAGTTTAACCAGGCAAAGTAGTTAAGGCAGGCAAGGGTGGACTAATGGAAGAATACTATAAAAGCCCAGAAGGATGCATTTTCTGATTCTTACTTGCTCTGCTATTTTTGTCTAAACTCTGCAATATTAAACCATCTGATGAAATATCCTGGAAGTCAAAATGTGGCTGATTTCACACCTGCAACAGTGTACATACAATGACAAAGATTTGTGCAGAAATTCTGCTATGGTTGTTAAACTGAAAAAAAGCATATACTGTTTTTGTTTGTACGAATGAAATTTGGAGGTGGGCAAAAACAAATCAGTTGTCTTATAGCAGTTTCCCAAAAATACAGCCAGGAACACTGTCCACTTCTCTCAGTCACTCTCTTAGAGACAGTGTTTCAGATTTTTGATTGTAGCAGGACCCATCTACCAGCAAATCAAGGATACTTAGGCCATTTATAAGAATTCATATAAGGAAAAGAGTAAGGTTCGGTATTTGCTAGACAAATTCTAACAGGAGGAAAGGATATATAAACTTCAAAAGTCATTGGATTAAAATTTTCAATCCCAAAGATATTATTATCTAACCACTTGTAAATCTGAGATATTTATAGGAACTGTGCTCCTGTCAAAAAGATTACTTGTTTTAACTAACCCTGGATTTCGCCTCTTGTTTTCTGTTTTCCTTGGGTAGATCCCTAAGAACCCTGAACATCAGAGTTGACCACAATCTGTGAATGTTTAGAGGTGAGTCTCACCTTTGATCTTCTACAGTCCATTTTATAGAAAGTGAGTTTTCAGCAGTGCTGATGGTTATCTAAGAACAGTAGGAATCAGAAGACCACCTTTATTTTAAATTTATTTCTGAAGGCCAAAACATAAAGTACTAGCAAACTATTTGCTGATTTATCAACAAACATTTTTATTTAAATATTTTATTTAAAGTGTTCACAGAAACTATAAGTAATTTGGCTTAGTTCTCAGCAGCCTGACCTTGAACTCTAAGGAAATTTTCCTTCTGCAAAATTGTTGATCATTCCTCTGAGCAAGACTTGTTTGTGGGTGCATTCATCTCTTCTTTTTGTTTTCTTCCTTGTGTTTCTTCTCATAGCCTGAATTGCCTTTAGAGCAACAGGAGCTTCCTTAGATGTCTCCTCTGCTAGGTTATGTTGTTCTTCATGTGTTGCAAGAATAGCCTCTTATAAGCATCTTCGTCTTCTTCCATTGGATTATGCATCGAATCTACAATGTTCTGATGTGTTTCAAAATTGCTTCTACAGTGAATTCTCGACTTTCTGAATGTGAGCAGGGACTCATTCATTACCAAAGGCATGCAAGCTTCCATCCATAACTCCCTTCAGAATCTGCTAAATACTTTGTCTCCACAATATTTCTGAAGAGCTGTATTCATCTACAAAATGTCCTCATACCATGTTTTGGTAATTTACAGGAGTGAGCTGCATAGATTGTCAGGGGGTCCCATGTTAAGATTAATCCTCATTGTCAATTTGACTGGGTTCAGAATATCTTTGGAAATGTACCTTTAGGTGTGTCTATGAGGGAGTTCCCAAAAAGTTTTAAATGAAGAGGGAAGACTACCCTGCTTATGCAGGGCATCACCCTATGAGTTGTGGTTGTGGACTGAATAAAAAGGAGAGCACCCGAATGCCAGCCTTCATTTCTCTGTGCTCCTGACTGTGGACACAATGTGCACAGCTGCCTAGCAATCATGCAGCTGTGCATTCCCCGTGTGATGGAATGGACTCTCCAACTGTGAACCACAATGAACCCTTCCTTAGGCTGTGCCTTTCATCAGCTTTTCTGTTACAGCACACACACACACACACACACACACACACACACACACACACACGCCCTTTTATGTAGTAATGAGCAACCTGTGACTCAAAAAAAACATGATGTATATGGATTTGTATGTGATTTTATCCAGAATTACTGCTCATCCTCTAATGTAGACACTTGTTTTAACTCTTGCCTTCACTGCTATCTTTTGAAGAAGTCTGTATTTTTGACAACTTCAATGACCTCATTCTATAGAAGAGAATACTACATCTGTAGCTTGAATAAATAGGCTGACTGTTACACTTTGAGTTTTACAAGTAAAAAGAAAAGATATTTGATGTAAGAGGAGGTCCTGAATTCCATTCAAAGAGCTCTAGCAGAATCTAGAAACATTTGTTTCAGTCTAGTGAAGCTGCCATTTACAAAACACTACTAACTTGGGAGCTCAAAAAAATTAACTTCCTTTCATTTCCTCAAAATTTTGGTGGTTAGAAGTCTGAGATCAGGTACCAGGGTGTACTCTGATCAGGGCTCCCTTTTTGGGTTGCAGATGGCTGCCTTCACAGTTAGAAGTTTGTATTCACACATGGGAGACATTACAAAAGTGTTTATTGCCTCTTACGGAAGCACAGATCTCAGGAGGCTTCAACTTCATCATCTTATCTCATCCTAATCATCTGTGAAGTCCCATCTTCAAATGTCCCATATAAATTGAGTGGACACAGACACTATGTCCCCAGCAAATTTTAAACCACCAAACTTTAGAAACTATCGGACTATATTTTAATATTTTTTTAACTTTTACAAAAACTTTGTTGAGAATTTCATATATGCATACAAGGTATTTTGATCAAATCTATGCCCACTCCCTCCCCTCCAACACTCCCCCCTCTGAAAAGGTAACCCTAAAATCTTTTAAGGGTTAGATACAAGCTCTCAAATACTTTTGACATTTTTGGCCTTTGGAACAGAGTATGTTGTTAACAGGACCAAGGACATTTTAACTTTTAGCCAAGAAACTGGCTACATTTCTTTAGGGTCTTTTTATCCTAACTGCCTAGTCAATTCCTACTTCGTATTCTTATCACACCATCCTCTGAAGGGGTTACCCAAATTGTCAATAGGGAATAGGGATGCCAACTGCTCTGGCTTCTTCCATGCTGAACAGGGACGCAGGGTGAGGCTATTGGAGCACCCCTTCAGTGGCTCTATCTAAAAGACTCCCAAATTGCATAACTCCCGTCTCTAAGGGGAAAAGAAAGTCCTTGAGTCATGAATAGGAGATGTGAAGGAGAAGTAAAGGCAAGAGTAATTAGCATTACAAGTTCTAGGCAGGGAACTAGAAAAAAAGTCAGAACAGGGCACTTTTCAAATGTTCATATGAGAGTCCATTGGAGTTTCTTGACAAGGGCTTCCAAAAGCATCCCTCTATTGGGTTCCTCCTCGTTTTTCTTTTGTCTTCCAAGGCTGGACTAGTTGGCTGGGAAGAGTGGCTGGATACTCAGGTGAGGGTCCAGTGACCCTGCTTGGCACTCTTTTAATGAATGAGCACAACCGTCAACAAGCCCAACTGTGACTATGTTTAGCAATCAGGCTCAGCTGAAGTAGTGCTGATGGTAGTTATTTCATGCAGAAGGGACTGCTGTATAGCATCATCTTATTAAAAGGACCTGGAATTTAAAAGGATTTGGTGCTAGGAGCCAGATATGAGGGAGAACATGACTATAAGTTAATTTTGATCATTATGTATTACTTTTATATCATAGAACACTCCTTTGAATTACATTTTTAGAAACCTGGGAAGTTTTAGCTTAATATGGTTTGATTACTGAATCTGGCCTTCTTTCAAATAAGCCTTTTATTATAGTCCTATAAAATCCCCCTACTTATATATTGTACTGGAGAGCTGGCTGAGGTGAAGACATTTGTAGGCTTTTGACTGGGTTGGGTGTCAGTGAAGGGACTGCTGGCTTCATAAGATGAGGATACTGATTTCTCACCATAGGAGAGGGAATACCTAAACCCACTCAAGAATTTTATAGGGATGGAAAGTTGGATAACATGTGTCTAAGTCATAGACATCCTAACTCTGGATTAAAGAAAAGAGATAGACTGTAAAGAAAATGTAACTGAACCAGTTACAAGGTAAACAACGACCTCACACTCCCACTGCCATACCTAGAACCACTCTCACTTTCCCTGCCGTGAAGGACTGTACATTCATACTGGCCTATCTGCTTGGCCGGGCATATCCTATCAACTAAGATCAGGAAAGTTGGAAGAATCATGAGAGACACAAAGCTAGGATTCTGGAGGTGACAAGATGATTTTCTTTCAGTAAGCATTGAGTAAGAAATCTATTTTTTCACAGTCTAAAACTAACTATCAAATATATTAATGCAAGATGTCCTAAGCAGATGATATATTGATCATTGCAGTCATGTCCCCAAGAACTAATAGAGTACGTAACAGGAATTCATTGAAAAAAGTAGGATATAAAGTAATTTGTAGTAATCAGTGCTGTTAGGCTCAATTTTTGCTTGAGCCATGTGTATTTGAGGCCCATTCAGGAGATAAGCATATTCAGGTTCAGTAAAAGTGCTTAAAAAAAAGGATTTAGGTTCAGAGTATGGTCCTGTGATACCAAACTTCTCACACAGTCCTTAATTTAGGGTTTTCTTTGGCTCACAATTCTCATTTTTACACAAGAATTAATATGATGTTAGAGAAAGGATGGAAGTAAAAAAACATATATTTTAATACCCTCTTCATATCTACATATACACACATATATATGGACACACACTCATATATAAATAAAACTTTTGCATGGTACGACTTGATACTATTACCGTGTCATATAAAAAACAACAATGTAGTCACATAAATTCTATATTTATTCACAATGTAAAACATAATGAATGTATATGCTAGTAAAAAGTTATCTCAGAAGAATTATAAGCATAAAGATTGGGACAGAATGGATGGTGCACACTTTCTACATATGTTGTATGATACAACTGGATGGCTGGAGGAAGGAGAGCAAAGTGAACGAGATGTACTGAGGATGGCATTTTCTTCACAGAGGTGGGGCTTTGGCTTAGCTTATTGTTGGCTATAAAATACATTTGGTAAGATAGTAAAACAAAACAATTCTCTCATCCTTTGTTTGCTGTTTTGATTTCATTTTCACTTGCACCTTATATGAAATAATCTGAGAACTGGACAAACTGCTACTGTTTCCTGCTTCTTCTGCACAAGTGACAAGGTCTTTGTGGTGTCTTAAATACCCAGCAGTATTTTAAATCCTAGAATATGGCTTGGTTCCTTTTTAGCCTCAATGATTATGCTCTCTTCAGTATAAAATTACTATTTTTTTACATTTTAATGCACTTTTTACTTAAACCACTAGGTATTTTTTAATCTTCATTATATTCTCTTCCCTAGCCTGTTATTTTTTGAGTAAACTGATGTGCTACAGAACTTTATTGAGCACTGAACAAATGCTTTCTACAAAATCCTTAATCAATGAAGTTCAAATTTCAGCTGTTTTTACTCTACTCAGAAATATGCTGTTCTTGACTGTAAGTTAAAATATTTTCCTGGGCTAGAGGAGTTTCTTCATTATTTTCTTCATTAGTTCCTTCTTACAAAACTGAAGTCATTTAAAGTTGATAATATTCCAAACTGAACTCTGACTCTTCCTCTTAAAGCCAGCCTGCTCTGCATCAACAGCAACAATACCACCCAAATCTCACAGTCCTTTTGCTCTGTATCTTTCTCTCATCTCTAGCATCCGTGCTACCACCAAATCTCAGCAGTCTTTTTTTGTTTTTTTTTTATGAATCCAGAACGCAATTCTTTCTTACCACCTACCTACTGCAAGCTGCCAACATCTACCCTTGACCTGAGGAGGAGGCTTCCTTCTTGCCCTTCCTGGTGTCACTCTTGTCCTCCTGTCTATTTTCAACATAAGTTGAATTTTATCATTTATCTGCTCAAAACCCTACCACAGCTCCAGCTTTACTCAGAGCAAAGGATGTTGCGGGAGCAAGGGCTTTCATCCCTTCACTTCCTTGGCTGGCTTCCTTAATTCTACTGCTTGCTCAGCTCACTCAATACTTGTTCCATAGGACTCCACTGCTCCCTGGACACATCAGGCAGACTTTCTGTGGAGCTTTGCATAGCTATGATTTCTGGGAACACCAGAACCGGTCTCACTGTCACCACTCCCAAGTTGCTATGCGCATAGTGGGTTGTTCTGTCTTGTTTTTGCTCAAATACCATCCTTCCCAAAGGAATGGCATTGACATTCCATTGGACCAGCTTGGCAGTAGGTGAACTGAGCACATGACCAAAGACAAGGAGGGATCAATCTGCCTATTGTCATTTGATTCTCAGTTTTATGAGATGCTCAAGTTGATGCTTAATTATAATAACTGTGACTAGTATTTATTATGAATTATGTCCAGGCACTTATCTAACTTGTATTCTATGTATTATATTTAAAACCTCATAAGGTGAATGATATTCTTAGTGCCATTTATAAATTGTGAAATGTCCTGAGAACAAAACTCGTGTCTCTGTTTCTAAAACTTTTTTTAAGTAAAAAACATGGCAGTTCTACAATTATTTGTAAACCTCATGAGTCACATTTATGTGCAAATTATGACTATATGTGACTCAGTATTAAAAGGAAAACTCTCCTAAAAGCAGCATTCATGTGCTATTATAAAATATTGCTCTGTTCTTTGCTCTCTCTCTCTCTCTCTCTCTCTCTCTCTCTCTCTCTCTCTCTCTCTCTTCCAGCTTTGTGGGTACCCAGGAGACTATGTTTAAAATCAATTACACTTAATATGTCTTGGAAAGTTATCAGCTTTTCTTTCTGACTCCATCTCTCTCTGGGGTAGGAACTGGGTGGAAAGTTTATAAAGCTGTCTCTGAAAACAAACCTTGAAGATGTAAAAAGGAAATCACTCCAGAAAAGGCATGTATACCCAATTTAGTTACCTTGACCTTGAAACTACAAGAAAATCCTGTTACATCTGTGATCAGCATTTTGAATTCAAAACAATTCAGACACAACAAAGACAACCTTTCAGAACATACTATAATTCCATAATATTTTTTTGTTTTCCTCTTTTTAGAGCATTCATATTTCTTGCCTTTTTCATTTCTATTTTTCAAATGAACTTAGCATGAAAAAAAAAATAACATTGCTTAAGTAGTATTTGCTCCAAGACCTAGTGAGGGTTTGACGGGAAAAAGCGATGGCATGAGAAAAAGAGAAGGGAGATAGTAGTTTATTTTTTTTTCAATCAAAGTATAAGAAGATCCTTTTCTTTAAATCGGGCTTATAAGCCTATAATTTAGATCCTTTATTGGTATTATTCTCATTACTAGACAGGTTGGGAATTTTAAGCGCAGTAATTAGCTCCTGATGATGGTAATACTGTCCTAACCTCTTTAAACATTACAGTCTCAGTTGACCCTTCTATACTGTTGAAAGCCAATACACTTGAGCACTCAGGAATCCATCACTGCTGAAACTGATGGGAAATCTCCGTAGCCAAAGCATTCAGTGTTGGTGAGCAATTTTCCCAACAAGCAAACCCAACAGCCTTCAGAGACCACTTCTCCTATGCACTGTGTGAGGTTCTGAAAAACGGTCAGTTTGATTTTAGATAAGAAAAACATAACTCTCACTAAATAACATTTCTAAGATTAAAATAGAAACTTAAACGTGCTATCAGTGTAAAATACTTCATCACAGAAATGTTTGGAAAAAGTAAAACTGAAATAAAATTCAGGTTACCTGTGTGGGCCTTTCATGGGCAGATGATGGTCCATGCTTATTGGGGCACTTAATATTTATTTTTATTGATAAATTTTATATTAAATTGTGATGGAATGTGTTTGTTTACATCCCAAGTGGCATGCATCGACATCGGAAGCAAACAACATCCAACATCTATCTACAAGAAGATTGCATCATTCATTTTTCTTTATAAAGTAGTGCAAGCCCAGGGACACTTAAACTCAATGAAACTTGCATGTGGTCATTTTCGTTAACTTAAAACCTTTCCTTTCAGTGAAAGGTGGGAAAAGTGCCCTTTCATGTCACATAATATTAAGGAGGGTCCTTATCTGATATGTCATCCATTTGAATCTAGTAATTAAGTGTATTTGTCAGAGAATACAGTGGTTCACTCTGAATGCAATTCCCTCTGCCCCTCATCTAGCACAGCGTTGAGACAAACAATCCTGCTATATTGATGCTAACTGTATTTATTTACTTATTTATTTTGTGGTGCTGAAGGTAGAACTCAGGACCTTGTCCATACTAAACAAGCACAAATATTGAGCTATACATGGACCTTGTTCACTCTTATTTGTATTTTTATTATTTGTTCTTTTTATTTTGCTTTAGCTATTTGATCTTATACTTCCCTACTGCCATCTTAATTTCTCATTCATCAGGTCATTCTTCATGGCTATTCTATTTCTCTTTCTCCTACAAGAGCAATATTCTTTTTTCTATGACTCATCTCTTATCTCACTGATACCTTGCTTTAAACAATCTCTGTGATCTGTGACTATTAAATTTTATTTTGTGTGTGTGTGTGTGTGTGTGTGTGTGTGTGTGTATGTATGTATGCATACCACAACATGTGTATGGAGGTCAGAGGACAATCTACAGGAGTTGGTTCTCTTTTCTACTATGTGGATCCGCGAGCTAGAACTTGGGTTTTCAGTCTTGGCACCAAGTATCTTTATCCACTGAGCCATCTCACTAACCCCTGAGCTATGATTTTACTGTGAGACAGCCATGCTGTACCACATCATAGCAGGCCTAAGTGAATTCTACTTAATGAGTTAGCACAGAGATGCTGGACTCAAGCAGGCTATTAGGGGAAGCACCCTGTCAAGGGGCAGAAAAGTTTTTTCTATGCTCTCCAGTTAGTACTCTTGCATATAAATGTTAAATAGCACTGACAGTTTCTAGGCAGAAAAACAAAAGATAGCCTCCTTAGAAGCACAGCTAAAAACTGTTAACCTTTTGGTGACTGGTAAACTCTATCAGCTGGATATGACCTTATGAAGTCTCTACTCAAAGGCAAGACAGGAAGACAGTTATTGGTCATCGGAAACTAAGGACCCAGTAGGAAGTTATTGGCACAGGTGGTGACTCGACTTTTCCACTGACATGATTGGAGCATGTCAAGGTCTTCTAGAGAGATAAGAACACTTTGGACAAAGTGTTGTCAAATGAACATCAGGACAGTAAGGCCACTGAGCTTCACGGTCAGCACACACAGACATTATTGTTTTTATTTGTTGGATGAAATCTAAACTGAGCACAGAGTACATGAGACAAAGTATGACACAGAAAAGTGAGAACTTGGACCCCACACTTCCAATGTGTGCAATGGTCATAAGCAAGGACAAACGTGAGGGGAAATTACTGCCAAGGGTCACATGTATAAATAAAGATGAGGCTGAAAATGCAGGTCTCTACCTGGCACTGATGAAAATCTTCTGTACCTAGCTGAAATCCCTGCATTCACATGCTCCTGGTTAAACTCAGTGTGGATAGAGAGGCCAAAGTGGGGAAATAGAAGACAGTAATATAAAGTTAAAAGATGGAAAGCTAGTGACGACTCTGAGAAGTCCTAAAGGAAGAAAGACTGCTCTTAGCCCCAGCTGATCTGGAACTCTCTGAAGATCAGGCTGGCACTAATCTTATACATACCCACATGCCTTTGCTTCACAAGTGCCCTGGGATAAAAGGCATGCACCATCACACCCGATTTTGTTTTTCTCTTCTTTTCTTTTTTCCAATTTTTAATATTTTTCCTCTTTTAAAATATTCTATTTTCTGTGATACTTATACAATATAATTTGATGGTATTCAGTTCTTCTTCCCTACTGACACCTCCCCTTCCAAAACCTGCCATAGATAGAGATATATAGTAATGCCTATTCAGTCTAATTTGTGTTCCCAAATGTCCTTCAGTGTGGGTCCATTCACTGGAGATGGGTTAACTTGCCAAGAGTCCCATCTTTGAAAGAGACTAATTTTCCCCCTTCCATTAGTCATTGGTGGTTGCCAATAATTCCTTAGGTAGAGTTGGGGTTTCTTACCTACATCCCTACATCTATGCTGTGATTTTGTCTGTTTTGAGCTTGCATGGGACTTGTGCATGCTGTGAACCATTGCTGTGAGTTCATATAAATAACTGACCAGCTGTCTGGAGAACTATTATCTTGTGGTCACTACCTCTGGCCTTACAATCTTTCTGGCCCCTCTTCCTTATGATCCCTAAACCTTAGGAGGTAGAAGTTGGATATAAGTGTCTATTCAGGGATAAGCACCTTGCAGCCACTTTCTCTCTACGTATTGACCAGTTGTCCATAAACTGATGAATGGATAATGATGGTGTGGTACATAGAGTATTAGTCAGCTCTTAAAGAAATGAAATTATGAAATTTTCAGATAAATGGATGGAACTGGAAACAAGTGAGGCATTCTAAGTGAGGCAACCCAGATCCAGACAGACCAATGTTGCACAGTCTTGCTCATAGTCAGATGCTAGTTCTGAAATCCTAGATATAAATGCTTTCATTTGAAATTTCAGAGAAGTCAAGAAACTAACAAATTACCATGGGAAGGGCTTCCTGGCAGAAGTTTTAGAATGTAGTGATTTAAAGGAGGAAAGGGGACTAATAAGGGGTTAAATGTGGCAGAGAATGGAAGGGAAGGGCAGAGAAGGGGGTCTGGGGAGGGATAGCCAACCGTCAAGGCATTTAGAATAATCTACTTGGGAACATGGAAAGTCACCACTGTAGAAGCTTCTTAAAACATATATGCTATAAAAAGAGATTAAAAGAAACTACCTTATAATGGGGGGGGCACTAGGCAACACAGGGTTAGCAAAACAAAACCCTAACACCATGAATGAACTCCTTCTCTTGAAACCATTGATCATGGGACCCATAGACCCTCAAACAATACTGGCTGTTGTCCCTGCTTTTGGTTACTCACCAGAACTTCACAGTAAGACCCTATTGCTGAAGATTTACTACATATACTAGCAGTAGAACAAACAGGGGAAATCAAGCTGGTACTGACTTCAAAACCACATCTCTACTGGCTAGCTTTCATAGTAATGCATGCTGCTGGAAGAAAAAAAAATTGTCAGACTTACCCAGCTGTGAGACATGTCAACTACAACAACTGGGCTGGCAAGACATGCTCATTGGTGTAATAGCTGCCCAAGTACTGTAGGAGTAACTACCCACTTTCTGTTTGGATTTAAGGTCTGCTTCATAAGATGGTACCCATACATAACACTGATATCAGGCCTGGGAACTTGAGGCGAAACAGGTCACAGGACACGGGGAGAAGGGTTTTCTACTAAATAGTTATAGTAATAAACTGACTCCTAATGATTTATTATACCCATTAATGAATGCATCTCTCAACTCTGACCAGAGAAGCTTTTTATGCTTTTCTCTTTAATATAGAATTTCAGACATATTTCATTATAGAATTTTCTTTTTTCCAAAAACGTATATCAATAACCAAATGGATGCAACAAGCTCTATTTGCAAAGAGGTGATATAAATGCATCAGAGGAGCAGATGCGTTCTGATAACAAGGAGCATGACTTTGGTTAACACAGAAAAGTTTAATACAAAATTTTCAGGTTGAATATAATTCCTTTCAGAACTAATCATTCCTGAAAATTATCTTCAAACATAAATTACCTCTGAAACTTCTTAAGCAGGTAGGTCTTTGTGTACAGATATTAACTTCATGTGATTTGCATTTTAAAAGAGGAAGGATTTCAGGTTCGTCCTTTACAAATTGAGGAGCTATTGAAGTGTACTCTAAGCATGTGCTACTGTCCCTTCAGTGACTGAGAACTCTAAACCAATTTGCAATCTGATGAAATCCCACATCGTTTGAATAATGCAAACTACAGTGCTAATTGGTTTCCATGGCCCTACCTACATTCATGAAAATGAATCAACATAAAGAAAAATGCAGAATATATAACTGCAGAGACATTTATGTCATCAATAAAAGGTTAGCCGAATGCAAGGAAAAGATAATATTGATGATCAGTGAAAACTGAGCAGGCAAGGAATCCGTGTTCTGTATCAAATACTATTTCAGCTGCTCTGTACATAGCATGCCAATCCCAGCCAAAAGAAAAAGGAATCCCTGAAACTATCAGTAAAGAAAATAATTTAAGACTTATTTCCTGTGTGAAGCAGCACTGTAAATATTTCACATTAGTAACATACATGATTCTTACAACAAACCCTGTAAGTAGACAGCACTGTCATTCCCAAGAAACTGAATCTAGGAGTGGAGATGTAGGTCCTTTGGTATTGTGCTGGCTGGGCATGTTAGCACATGCCTTTAGTCCCAGCACACGGAGTCAGATCTCTGTGAATTTGAGGCCAGCTTGGTCTACATAGTGAGTTCCAGGCCAGCTGGAGCTACAGGGGACCCTGTCTCTAAAAGACCAAAAACAATAAATAATAAATAAATAAATAATATATTCTATTTCTCTGTTGTGATCTATGTATATGTCCTACATTTTCTACCATTTGTAACAAATGGATAGCATTTTAACAGTTATTACAAGGTGACTCAATGTAGAAACCTTTGTTTCCTAAGGGTCTTTAACACAGACAGGTGCTTACAAGAACATTGCTTCTTATGCAAATTCCTTCCTCTTCTCTTTGATGTCTTCCTTCATTCTCATAGTACTAGTGAGAGAAAATGTCACTTGAATTTATTTCTTTACATAGTACTTGGTATATTTAGTTTAAAAATTGTACCAATAAATTCCAAGAGTAAGAGATAGCCTGTGTGACATTTATGAATTTCTCTCTTGATTTCACTGCTATCCTAAAATATTTTGATCAAAAAAAAATTTATTTATTTTCCCAGTAATGCTGACTACTTCACCCAAACAAATCGTGTGTACCCTGCATATTCTGCAGGGATCTTCCATCTGGTACAAGCTAGATAGGATGTCAAAGTGATAAAAGCCAGAATTTCAGTTTCAGGTAAGAATCAACTTCTAAATGAAATGTTATTTTCAGATCAAGAGTGAAGTTCACACCTCTGCTGTTGAGCAAGTTTAGAGAACTGTCAATTTCATATATAAGGAAAATTTTAAGCAACTAAGTAAGCAAACTAATCAAAATGATTAAAGGACTTTTGAAGGAATTATTAACTTTAAAAGCAGAGAACAAGAAGAAATATTCATAGTGGGTTTTTTTGTTTTTTTGTTTTTTGTTTTTTTTTGTAATGTAAGGCAGGGCTTGAGATGTCTGTGTATTTGTTAGTTACCCAGAACCACCCCAGGAGAGAAGTCATTTCAGCTTCCACTAACAGATGTTACAGTACACTGCATGCCTAGGTGACATGGGTGGTCAGGAGCAAGGAATTGGAGCTCTGGTCTTCTTGAGACCTCACTGCTTGCTGACAAAAACAAATTAAAGATAAAAGACTTGAAGTTGGACTGAAGAGCTGTTTTCGAAGGTGTCAGAGGAAGATGAGGTGGGACCACAGTGAGGAAATGAAAGCCAGGATAAAATAGCAACACTTTTCTACTGTCAGACAAGTCTGAAAATAGAGAAAATGCTGTTTGAGTTCCCTGTCACTAAAAGGGGGCCAAGAAAAAGGTGATATGCCAATTTCAAGGTCCTTTCTGGTCTCCAAAATAATTGAGTGTTGGCATACTAAAAAAAAAAAAGTTAATGCAAATTCTCTGGGAATTCCTTAAGTGGATCCAGTCTTCCTCCAGCAGAGGCTGTGGGAATTTAGGAAATCAAACTGGTTTTCTGTTTGCTTATCGATGAAACAGGAAAAAATATCGAGCCCCTTAGAAAATGAAGGTTATTAGAAGATTAAATAACGTAAAACAGGAAAATGCTTATTCTGTTGAGATCTGAGAGGCTGTCAGAGCTGCAGCAGAAGTTGCTACATTCCTTGAAGTGGGATGAATGTCCAGGGAAGGAGATACTCAGACAGAGCATGGTGAGAGAGGTGCCTCTGGGAGAGCACTGTGGGGGAGCTGCTCCTGGGAGCACTTGGGGCAGGGGCTTCTGAGAGCGTATACTATGGGGAAGGGGCTTCTGGGAAAAAAAACGTGGAGGCGGGGCTCCAGGGAGCGCACTGTGGGGGAGGTGCCTCTGGGAGAGGCGTATGAAGGAAGTGCTCTTTTCCATGTACAATCTCTGATTCACTATTTGGGTGTTTGCTGTTGGCTCACACAGTTTCCTACTTGTTATTTTCTCAAGAGAAACATGCAGCATCCAGATGTGTTCCTCTCAAATACGATGATGGTAATTTTTACTTTTGTATGCTTAAGTATCAATGAGATTAGCTGTGTGCATGTTTATCCTCTGCCTTTCCATGGACGCATTCCATAATGTGTAATACCTTTCTCTTTTAAAATTAGTCACATATTACGATTCCCCAAAGTGGGCGTGGTGGCTGACAGTTAATTTCTACTGATCTTATTTAATGCAGAAAATATTTTAGGCATTCATAATAGTGTGATGGGAGCGGCAGGACTTTCTGTCGTAATTCTAATTTATGGCATCTTAATAAAGCTACCCAAAAGGCTAAAAGAGAGACCCAAGGCTGAGGAGATGGTTCAGTGGATAAACCTCTCGCTACCCAAGTGTAAGGAACAGAGTTCACATCCCTGGAACCCAGGTAAAGCCAGACTGGTGTGGCAGTTGCTGTAATCACAGCCCTCTGGGGCAGAGACAGAAGCACTAAAGGACAGATAGCTAAACTAGCTGGAAGTCTTGAGTTCTGGGTTTAGCAAGAGACTCTGTCTCAATGTAAAGAGTGGAGAGCAACTGAAGACACCCATCTACTTCCTTCCTCCACATGTGTCCCCACACTACACAAATGTACACACGTGCATACCACACACACACACACACACACACACACACACACATTTTAAAAAGACAGGAAATGTATGTAAAATAAATATGACCTTTAACATGCTTAGATGTGATTTTTAAGACACCTTTATAGTTCAGATATTGACAAGAAAATATATGCTATAATGCTATTATAAACATATTCCCCTACACATATGCTGAAGGATAGATTTTGTGGTTAAAATAGGAATATAGTATATAATATAGGGATAGTATATAATCTTTATTTGAGAGTAAAATTGATACTAGGAAGTTAAAGTTGTAAAAATATTTAGGTTTATTTGAGAACATAACTCTTTAAAAGTCTACGATCCATCTACGAATGTCCATTATTCTCGGATTGCCAGAAGGACTCACAGGATTCCAGGAGCCTGCTTATTCTGAGCAATGCCTCATGGCCCATAAAACATGCCTGATCTCACAGCCTGTGGGACACTCACTACTGACAGTATCATCTTTTCTCATCCTGAAAACGCTGTGTTCAGGACTAAGCATCATCACTGATGGGGCCTCCCTGAATCACTACTTTCAGCTCTCAAGAGCATGCCTTTGTCTGATTCAGTGACAAATATGATTTTTTTTCTGTTTTTCTTTTACTTTTAGGATTAATACACTTGAGTTTATATGTGCATGCATATACATGTTTGTGTATGTGCTTAAGACGTTGAATTAAACAAAACATCAAAAATACATTAAAATGTCACAACTTTTATAATCCCTTCACTAAACACAAACATACAATAATGATTAGAAGTATTCACAGGGAAGAAAAATAGTCCTACCATAATATATCTATACAAATACTATATGATATGTACATGCATGCATTTGCATATATAATTACACATATAATCCCTATGTCCAACAGGGAAAATTTAAAAGCAAATAGTGCAAATTTAATGTTTTTTTCCTCATTCACAATTTCTTCATACATATCTGTATTATAAAGCATGAGGTTCTATGACCATTCCTGTGCATTACAATCTGTTTAGTGAAAGCACCATGGTAAATATAGCATACTAATCCTCTTAGTATAGATAACTGCTCACACATCTGAATCATTATAAAAGCTTTCTAACATATAGCTGGTTATAATGCCATACATGTTTGCTTGTTTTTGAAAAGGGGGGTGTTACATGTAAAGATTATGAATTAATAAAGCACTTGATAAGATGAGCTGAAAGTTTCTATGGTAAGGTAAAGGATGATAGCAAGGTAGCCACACAAAAATAAATTAAATTCCTAATCCAGGTTTTCAGTTATTCAAGCAAATTATAATCTGTGACTCACCCCTGTTCTGAAAGTGGCTTGCTCAGTGGGTTAATTCCTTTCCTTGTTACTATAACCAAATGCGTGACCAGAAGGAAATCAATGGAGGAAAGAATTATTTGGGCTTATAATTCAAGGGGGTCAGTCCCTTGTGTCAGGGAAGGCAGGGCAGCAGGAGTGTAAGACAACTGGTCACCTTGCATTTAAGTCAGGAAGCCAAGAGTGGATGGGAGTGGGCCCCTGGTATGGAAACTTAAGGCCTTCCCCTATGACTCTTTTTTCTCCAGCAGAGCTATACTTTCTAAAGCTTCCACAACCTTCTAAATCAGTACCATGAGCCTCAGACCAAGAATTCAATCACATAAGCCTGGGGGACTTTTCACATTCAAACCACAGCACAGATATGATTTAAGGTATAGACTATTATATTCACTAATTTATATGAAATCCATCTACAAATAAATTTGTTAGGTTTACATAAAGCACTTATAAAACATAAGGTAGTTGTAGTCATACATGAAAATCCCAACAATATTTATTGAAATTCTTTGCTTTGGGCGTATGAATCCTAAGGTAAAGCATCAAGAAATTAAGACTGCCAGGAATGGTATTTAATACCAGTTCTCAGGAGGCAGAGGCAAGCAGGTCTTTCTAAAATGGAGGCCAGCCTGGCCTACATAGTGAGTTCTAGGACCAGCTTGGGCTACAGGGAGACCCTGTTTAAAAACAAAATAAAACCCATAAACATTTCAAAAAGTAGAATAAAAGGTACAAAAGGAAGAGAGGATTCTACTAAAGCTGTGAGCTTCTACAAGGCAGTATAATAAAGAATAACATCCGGAGTAAGCATGTACTTAGCTCTACTCTTGTTTGTGTAAGAGTCAGCTGTGGGATCCTAAACATACTAACATAAAACAAAAACAACGATGTTGCACAAATTGAATAAGTTGAAATGTAAACAGTGTCTAAAAGACATTTTGTGCCAGTACATGCTTCATAGATTATTCATTAAATGTGTTATCACTAACATCAGCAGCAAAATAAAAATTGCTGCCATATTGTTTTTATATTTTTGGACTCACTTATTTCTGGCCATAGCTATAAAAAAATGATCTTAATGTTGCTGAATGAATAAGCACCGAATGGGAAGCTACACTTAGAAGAGACAGACAGTAAAGCCCAGCTAAGCATGAAACACTTCAATCCCTCTACTGCTCTGTAAAGAATTTCTTTGAAAAGAAGTTTGGCCCCTTTTCCCTCCATCACATGGCTGTTGGTTTGCTCAGATACTTTAATAACAATGTGATTGTTCCCTTAATTCCTAACAGCATTCTCAATAACATAATTTACTTTTCTACTCTGTTATTAAATAATAATGAAATATGCCAAATGCATGGCATGGTGGCACATGCCTTTAATCCCAGTACTCAGGAAGCAAAGGCAAGCAGATCTCAATGAGAGCAAACCAAGTCTGATCTACAGAGTAAGTTCTATACCAGCTGGGGCTACAGGGAGACCCTATTTCAAAAAGACAAAATGAGAGAGAGAGAGAGAGAGAGAGAGAGAGAGAGAGAAAGAGATACTCCAGTGTCTCTAAGATTGGTATACTTTGGTAGAGCATATGATTGTCAAGTTCTCGGACTGCAAACCATGTCTGTAATCCTGAGATGGAAACAAATTTCATGTATCTCCCTCAGTCCTTTATACTAGCAGGCTGCTTCCTGCTTTCTGCCGTCATGGCTAATATTCAGGTTCACCAAAGTGTTAATGTTCATTTATTGGTACCTACTTTAAGACCAGATGCTGTGAGGGAATCAAACCTGCACAAAACAATGGATAAATGGTCCTGTACCTGAATCTTTGCTTTTGCTCAGCCACCAGTATGTGACATGTGACATACATTTCAACCTGTTTGCAGTTTTTCTCTGGCAGACAAAAAGTGAACGATTAAAATCACAGATTTTAGGTTTGTACATACCCTTTCTCATTTACAACCATTACAATTATAGATAAATTACTTAAGTGCTTTATTTACATTTGTTTGCAGAATGGGTCAAAATGTGATATGGCACTTTCTTGCCCGTAGCTACACCATATGAAAGTTTAGGCTGACTCTAGTCTCTATCAGGCAGTTGGCCTAAGGTATAGGAACACACATCAGCAGGACCCAGTTATCTTGGGAACAGGTCAGTGTGTCCCGAAGTGTACCTGCTAACTACAGATTTATGACTTCTGTTGGTTATGCTTGTCTTGCTTCTGCAAAATCGTAATTGTTACTTAATAGAATAGAAATTGTTAAGGGGATTTTGCACCTGTAAGCTTGGGAACTTAAACTTTTCACCCCTGGTTATGGTTTCTCTGTATAAAAGCTTACACTAGAGATAGCTCAGGGCTACATACTGGGGTTCTCACACCCTTGTGTAGCCCTGGCCAGCAACAACTTTCATTCTGCAAAACTTTCAGTGGTTTTCTCTGTGAAGCACCTCACATCAAAATAACATTACAGCCTGATTTGAAATGAGTCAAATAAGCCATCTCTGATACATGCTCAGGACAGAACACAAAGCAGTGCTCAGAGCTATTGTGACTACTATCATCATCATAAGATTATTCAGTATTTCCCATGATTAAAGTTATAATCTGCTATAAAAGAATTCTACCTTGATTGCATTGTGTTACAGAAGCCAGAACTACACAGTAAAGAACTGGAGAACAACTCGAAGAAATGTAATTAACAGATGGAAGGAGTCAGAAGAGAGAAGAACTGCCAATGATTAAGTGACAAAATAAAGAATATTGAATATAGATGTAAAGAGGTAAATACTAAATAATGGCACCAAGTCCACTTGGGATGCTGATACACTCAGAAAGAGTGAGCCATGCTGTTTAAGACAGCACATGAGTAGGAACCACTTTATATACTGGAGGCATTTTCCCTAACACAGATAAACAAATTTTACTGTACAATTTCAAAAACACATGTTTATCATATCCAATGAAATCTGAAAATTACATATACATTTCTTTAAGTTTTTGTAAGAAAAAATCCAATATACTTGATCTCAAATTGAAATCATGTGTGGCATCTTAGACACATGAAAGCAATCTCCTTTGTGGAGCTAGTTGGAGCTTTAGAATTTGAATGACCTGGGAGAAAGGTCCCAAAGAGACAGTGTGCATAGTCACAGAAGTCAGGTTTCAGGAAAGTAAAGATGCATAATGTGAGCAACTTAGAATAGCAGCGGCAAACATGCTATAATTTCTGTGAATTTTTTAAATTCTATTTTTATAAAACAGTAACAGGAATATAAAAAGAATAAAAGTCATAAAAAATAATTAGTACAAGGGATATAAAAAAGCAAAGCAAAAATAATAATAATAATAAACCTCCTAACCCCTGACCTAATGTTCTTCCAACTCAGAAGCCCAGAGATAGTCAGTAGAAAAAAGATAAATTACATCAGAAACAAAACAAAACAAAAGAAAAAAAACAATCATGTCTTGTGTGCCAGAAATCTACAGGCTATCTATCTATAATTTACAATCTGTTTGTTTCATAGAGAAAGGTGTCCAGGAATACAATAAATCACAAAAGGGAGAGAATAATGTAGCCATTTCCAAATTGGTTTTAAAATTAATATTCTTTTAGAAAAAGTTCTCTGTTGAGTTTAGGATCTTTTAATAGAATCGGTATAAAATGACCAGGAATCAAAGATATTCAAATCCAAAGTATATTTTTTTTGGCTTTCATATAATTCTAGGGTTCTATATGACTTTTTTCTTCTGAGTGTTGTAGGTCAGCCAGTGATCCATAGAAAGACTACCTAAAATAAACAAGGAGACACAACAGCACAGAGTTCTGGTTCCCTGGTTTCTGTTTCTGTGTCTCAGTGGTGCACTATTAGATAGTATCTTGGTGATTTAAATGAAAGGGGGTCAGTAAGATATAGAAGTCCTCCACAACTGGTCTAGAAAACTTGGACAGGGCAGGCATGGTGCTGCACACCTGTATCTCTGTAATTGAGAAATTGAGGCCAAAGCATGGAGAGTTTGAGACCAGATTGTGCAACGTGGGAAGATTCTATCTCAAAAGAACCTAAATAAATAAATAGGATGTCACCTTGGCTGGTAGTAATTCTGTTTGAGCTCAATGTTTGATGCCTTTGACCTTGAATCTAGGATCATGAGGCTCGTCTCCAAAGTTCATACAAGGACGATGGTATCTTACAGGGTATCAGTGACATTAACAGCTAGTCTTTGTGGTTGGCCTTCTACAATTCAGACAATAAAAACAGCAATATTTCCTGGGGTATAGCATCACAAAACTGTTTATCTTCCCAGACAAAATATACCACGACACCACTTTCATAACTATACTGAAAAGGAAGTCGGAGAGAACATGGCAACCTCCCAGAGCTCACTCATATTCCGCAGCCTGTACAGTCTAACAATGTTTGTATAAATGTATAATATTATATTTTCATTTTAAAATGCAGAGCTGTGAGGATCAGAGAAATTAAATCAGGAAAAGAGAAATCTATGAGTAGTGATTCCACCAAAAGACAGAGACTGCTCAATGAAATATATTGAACGAAAATTATTTAAATTTAGTGAAATAAATTGTTGGTTGCAAAGAATTCTTTGAGGAGAGAACAAACAAGCTTAAGACAATATTTGTTTCCCCATAATAATATCTATGTATTATCATAATAAAAACTTTGTGTAATTTACAAATAATTTTCTGTATAATTTTTCTTTTCTTTTGTTTTTTGTTTTGTTTGTTTGTTGAGGTAGGGTATCCCTGTATCCCCAGACAGCCTGAAACTGGCTATGTACATCCAGCTGGCCTCTATGTCACAGAGAGCTACCTGCTTCTGCCTCCTGAGTGGTAGGATTGAAGGTGTGTACCACCATCCCGAGTTCTGTACAATTTTTCTATCTACTCATTCTATGTAAATATTATAGGGTAGTGCTCTTTAGCCATCTGCATTATAAATTTATTATGTGGTTAGAAATGCCAGATTGTATAAAATGTTTTGCAAATTTAAAAAGAAATATTCACTTCATACTCTTTAATACTAAAATACCTTGAACTTTATAAAGATTATGTGCTCATCTTTGATATCAAAATAAATTGTGCTTCTACTCAGAAATAACTATAATCTGTCTTTTTCAGTGACTGGACTTTAACTTAGCTGTGTTTTACATTTAATACCAGAGTGACAACATTTAAAAGATTAGCTCATTCTTTACAAGCATAAAGATGTTAGTGTAATGTTGCACCAAAAATATTTCAAACACAAAATCTTAATCACAAAAAAGTATTACATTTTGATAAAAAAATATTTAATTGCATGATTATAATTTGTATTTGTATTCTTTCAAATAATTTCATCGCTTTAATGATAATGTAATTTGTTTTCCCAACACAAGCTAATAAGTTATAGGACCTGAAACATGATCTGGAATGCGAGCTTGTAGCAATGGAATGTAACATATGTGAGAACTGTGAGTCTCAAATGCAACCAGCCGGCCATCCATATCCCAGGTTACTAACTCTAACAGCATTCTACAAAGAGACTCACCTCAGACTCAGGGACAGCAGTTGCTCCTTGGACTTCAGCAGCTCCCCTACTTTGAAACTGGCATAGCCCAGGAAGCTTCTCTGAAATCAAACAGAATGCTCTCCATTAGCTCTTGGGGGTTCTTTCTGTTGTTTTGCTCTCACACCAAGTACACAAAATTAGTTTTTAGGAGAATAAAAGACTGAATTAATTATCCTCCAAATCTTTCATTGTCACAAATACAATGCCAGATAGTATATCTACTTCATGGAGTGGGTTTGAGAGATGAAAAGTATTCTCTCTGTTAAAGACAAAGAGATTGATAGTCTAGGAAATAGTAAGATTCAAGGTATATCTGTTAGAAATTTCCCACAAACTACAATTTTTTCCAATAAGAAAACTAAGTAAAAGATGATAAACTTCAATATTTACCAACACAATTATTCTTATTAGACTCCTCAAATCACGGAGAGCAACTTTGTGTTTAAGATATGAGAAAATCTGCCTCTTGGAGCTATTTTTATGTGGGACTTTGTGCAAGTTATAAATAGAAGGGCTATAATTCTCCTCATCACAGAAGCATTTAAAAGCATTTGTTTCCTTTTGTCATTTCCTTACTAACGTAGGGCCATTTCATCCCAGGACACACAAATAAATGGTACTTCTTCTGTTATATTTTATAAAATGCTCTTTTAAACATCTCTCACTGGGTGTTACATTTACCAACAAATATTTGCTTTCTATTCTTTTCAACTCAAAGTAAAAAATAAAAACCTGAAATCATTGGTGCATGTCTTTTTGAGTATCTCTGATCACTTTTGATTTGAAAGTAACAATATTAAAGTATAAATAACATTAAAGAGTATGTCTCAATCTTTCTTCAAGGACTAAGCATAAGAATAACCAGCATATTCCATCACCTGTCCCACTACTGACAAAGGGCATGTCATACTCAATAAGAGGTGAAGACTGCTAGAACTTTCTCTCAGCACAGTTCCACTCTCAGACTACACTTGAATGAGAAGTTGGATTGCAAGAGTCTGAGACCAACTGAATGTTTTCATAAGAAAACAGGAAGTTGTTCTACACACAAAAAAGGTGATATATATAAGAAGAAAAAGAGTTCAGGTCAGAATTTATGTCTTTTCAAAAATCTACCTCAGAAAAGTAGGTTCAGAATGGTTAAAAGCCAGACATTTGAAAACACAACTCAGTTCTCTAGCTGCAGGTAACCCTATTTATTGACAACTCCAATTAATTACCTCAAAAGTCAAAATGCTAGTATAGACACCATGTCACCCAACCTGGAAAATCTGGGCTTAGGTTGTTAGATGGGAAAGCATTAAGCAAAACCAGAGGGCATGAGGAGCAGTGAAGTATATGTGAATCAAAACAGAAAATCAAGCCCAGGCCATATCAACTGAAGACAGAACCTGAAGGCCATTCAACAAGGTGGAGAGCAGAGGAGAAAGCCCAGAGAGACAGAGACATTGAGATTGATAGTCTAGGAAATAGAAAGATTCAAGATACAGCCATTAGAACTTTCCCACAAACTATAATTTGTGTGTATTTAATAATTCCCCTCACAAATAATTTCTAGTTGGACAAGGGGTTCATTTTCTGCTATACTCTCAGTGCTGAAAGTACACCCCACCCAACATGTGAAAAAATATTCACTGACAATGAACTTAAGAATGACACAGGCACCAGGCTTCAAGTAAGTTATTCATTTACTTTTTTTTAAGATAGGGTCTTGCTCTGTAGCCTGTAAATCATTAGATAGCCTAAGGTAGATTCACTTTGCAACGATCGTCCTGCCTCAGCCTTCCAAGAACTGAGATTATAGTTATGTACCATCACACCAGCTCAAACAAAGTATTTAATAGATATGGGAGGAATGCTCATTTTGAAGTTATTTATAATCCACTGTAATTCACTAAGATGGTTGAGCTCAAAGCCATAATATAGAATAATATGCTCTTATAGTAAATGCCACCCAACATTTTATATTTTAAATTTTTAAAAATATTTATTATCATTATTTGTACTTATATGTATGTTGGGTGGGGGTATGCACACATCAGTATAGATGCCCATGGAGACCAGATACATTGGATCTCCAGGACCTGGAGTTATAGGTGGTTGTGAGCTGCCTAATGTGGGTGCGGAGAAGCTAACTCAAGTCCTCTGCAAGAGTGTATGTACTCTTAACTGCTGAACCATCTCTCCAATTCACCATTTGTATTTTAAAGAGATATCTATATCACTTTCTTTTTCAGTGATAATTACTGATTTTAACTTAAAGTACTCATTATTTACTCTCCAAAAAACTTTTCACAGATCATAAATTTTACAAGATCCCTAACTTTCTAATTATTTTCTACTTGCTTCTGAGACTTTGTTGGTATGAGTGACTTTAGAACTAATAAAGTATGGTATTATGGTGTTTTTTTCAGCTATAAATGAGTAATTGCCCCAGACTGTAATGCAGCAAGTAGAGACAGGAGGAATGGCTATTCTTAGACATAAGTAATGGATGCACCCTAAGGCACAGCTGTAAGTAAAATTGATGACCACACCCACTCAATGTCACTTCCATATGCCAGACCAGGAACTTGTAAAGAATCAGGCCTTTGACTTTTTAATCTGAGTCAGCCCCGTGTCTGAAGGAACCATGAGCTATACCTATTGCTATACTGTGAGAATACACAATGGACCAGAGACAATGACACCCGAGGCAAACGTCACCACTATGTTAGATAGAGACATGTTAAAAAGTAATATTGGTAATGGCATGATAGCTCATTTGCCAAACCAGAATAGATACTATTTAGCTCAGAAAGTCTGATTTATTGCAAAAGTAATTGTATCTGGAGACTCCATATTGGGAAAAATGAACGAATGAAGGCCTTAATACTAAAAACAATACATAACTGTTTTGCACTGTAACATTGAACAAAAGATTTGCCTATACATTTACTTTCCATCAGGTTATTGTGATTGCTACTGTTGTTCATTTCACCTCAACAGAAGTTAACATAGGACCTTCCCAAACTCCAGATTAGGAAACAAAACATTGACCTTGTGAACAGGCACAGAACACATTGGAAGAGATTGAGTTAGAAAGAAATCAGTCTTTTCTCTTTCTGAAATCTGAGTTCCCAAGAAGAGGGGAAACACATGCACACACACACGCACACACACAAAACTAATGTAAACAAGTAATGACACCAAACTCTTTTTTTTTACTGTATGTGTTGTATATCTGCAACTGTGTATGTGCATTTGCGTGTATGTGGTTACACATGGGCACCTGTCTATGCAAGTGTGTGGAGGCCCAAGGCTGACACTAGATGTCTTCATCATTCTCTACCACATATAGCGAGGCAGGGATTTTCACTGAATCTAGAGCTCACCGTCTCTGCTAGTCTGACTGGCCAGCTTGCTCTAGGGATTCCGACACTACTTCCTTTATGCTGCGACTACAGATGGCCTCCATGTTCTCACTCAGCTTTTATGTGGGTGCTGGAGATCTCAACTCTGGTTCTCAGCTTATGTGGTGAGAACTTTGCCTGCTGTGTCATCTCCCCTGTCCAATATAGTTAAATTTTATCATTTTGTTACAGGGTTCATAATCACAGGATTTTCATATTTCACATATAACTCGTGGACCATACTTTCCTGTGTCTCTTCTTCTTTCTCCTTTTGGTACTATTTCTATCATAGGAAAAATAAAAGCAAAGGCTATAAAGCCTCCTTGAGTTGGAGCTCAGAAGTGTGGCTGTAAATGGGTTATTCTGTCTGAAAAGTGGAAAGTTATTTAATTAAATTACTCCTTCCAGCCCACAGGCTTGCTGTTCGCTGGTCAGCAATGTTAGTTCTTGTTTTATTGGTATTTCCTTTATAAAAGAAACAAGTCACTCCTCTACTCAGGCCTTGGTTTCTCTCTTTTTGAAAAAAAAATTGCATTTTATTTGTAAACACAATTAATAATACATATAATATATTCTATATCTAATATATCAAGTGAAGTTACATCACACAAGGTGATAATGCTTTCTGGTAGAACTATAGACTGTCTAACAAACCCCAGTGCCAGACATGGGAAACCTCCCTTTGAGTTGTTTAGAACAGTCAAAGAGACCCCCAAAACAGTGTAGTCTATTACCATTGCCCTTAATTGCCTCTTAGAACGTGAAAGTAAAACGCTATTGCTGAAGACACCATATAATTTGAACATTTAACTCAAAGATAAGTGTACATCCCACCCCTCATCAAAGAAGCTTCATTTTGCAACAGATGGAGACTATGATATACACAACTGGTCAAAATAAAGAGAATAAATGACTGTAGTGTGTCCCTCCCCAACTGATATATCTGAAATGTAACCCCTATACCTAAGATGCTGGGAACATCATGGAAGAGGGGACAGAAAGCTTGCTTTATTTATTATTTTATTTTTATTTTATGTGTATGAGTGTATTGCCAGCATGTATGCAAGTGTACCCATGTCTTGCAATGTTTTCAAAAGTCAGAAGAGGACATCAGATCCCCTGGAACTGGAGTTATGGATGGTTATTAGCCACCATGTGGATGCTGGGATATGAACCGCAGTCTTTTGTAAGAGCAGCTGCTGAGCCATCTCTCCAGCCCTGAGGACAGAAAGTTTGTAAAATCCAAAAGATCCAAAGGAGGCCTGCTGCTAGATAGTGGTTTTTTTTTTTTTGGAAATTATAGGGAAATTGTTGTACCCATGAAACTTCAACAATATGGTTGCCTAAAAATGACCCCCAAATGGCAACACTAAATGACATGCCAACGTAGATGGGGGAAATTTCACAAGCTCCCACCCCTAGATGAAGAGCTACAGGCAAGCAATGGCTGCTGAGAGAGAAAGAAATCCATTTCTACAGAAGCTCTCTATGGGTCGTCCAATCCTAAGCGGTCAGCAACAAACACCTGTACATGTAAGCACTATGAAATGGATTCAGTAGGTTGTTTTATATAAGTGCTGTGTGTGCATGTGTGCGGTGTGACATTAATAAGAGGTCAAGATATCGAGAGGGACTGGTGGTTGGGGGAGGAATTAGAGAGGAGAAGCAGGTATAGAAATGATATAAATACACTGCTCATGTATAAAACGCTAAAAGCCTTTTAAAAAGATAGAAAAAAAACATATTGTAAATTTATCTTTCTCTTAGGCATTGTTTGGAAAATAAAGTAACCTAGGCAAGGCATTAAGGACACTGTGAGAGCAGGAGATATGCCATCAATACTAACAGTGATCAAGATGACACACCCACAGGTCAGGTATTTTAGAAGGGTCTTCTGTCTACCTTAAAGTCTACAGAAAAGGAAGGTCATAGAAGAAGGAAGGGGGAGAAGAGGGGGAGGAGGATAAAGAGGAGGAGGGGGCGAAGAGGAGAAGGAGGAAGAGGATGGGGAAGAGGAAGGATGGGGAGGAGGGGAGAGGGAGTGGAGGGGGCAGAGGAGGAGGACAGACACCAACAAGAGGAGGAGGAGGAGATGGGGATGACTAGGAAGGAAAATGTTAGTTGAAAAATGTCTGCAACATGAAAGAAAAATATCTAGGTAAAAGTTAAAATTTGATTCAGGGGAAGTATAAAGAGGAGAGATTCTAAATAAAATAAAAATAAATGTTATAGGGGATGGGAAGAAGTTTCAACTATTTAAGAGCACTAGCTGCTCTTGCAGAGGAACGGGGTTAGGTTCCCAGTACCCACATGGAGACTCATAATGGTCTGTAACTCCAGTCACAGTGGTTCTGATCCGCTCTTCTATCCTTCATGAGTGCTGCATGCACATAGTGCACAGACGTACATGCACGTACATGCAGGCAAAATATTCATACATATAAACTAAATATAAGCACACTTTAAAGAAAATAAAATATATAAAGACTATAAGTTCCTAAGCAGTTACTATTGTTGAGAAAATATAAACCATGATTCCAATTTTCTCAAATTTGTGTTAGAGCATGTGAAATATTTACAGCAAGTAAGAGCTTGTTAAGACAAGCTCTTAATATTACAGCAAGTAAGAGCTTGTTACCTGTAAGCAGAGGAAAGAACTCAAGCCCTTAAGAATGAACTGCTTTGCATATAGCCAAAAAGGAAGCTTATGTTTAGAAAGGTCAAGTTAGGCCAAGTTAGAACCCTGGTGGTGTCTTCATTATTTAGCCAGCATCTTTTTATTTTTTTACCCATATGTTGTGTCTAGTTTCCAGGACGGATTACAATACCCTCTCCTATAGACTCTCTGCTAGCACGGTATATAACGCTGACCTTATTTGACTGTTTCATAACAGTGCAACACCCTGAATTATCATCCTGGTGAAGCTTATCATTAAATTGCATTATTTCCATCAGTCAGCAGGCTGGAAAGTAATAACCAAAGTGGATAAAAGAGATTCCTGAAATCTCTTCACAGGAAACATATGAGCAGATTATCTATGCCCTGTAGGGATTTGGAGCAAGTCATAGATATACAGATTGCGCACCAGGATTTGACACCTCATGTTGTAGGTACACAATGGCTCCTTAGTCACAATGAAGTTGGAGGAGGTACAATCCCACACACATTGTTAAAAGCTGTCAAACTGCCATCACTCTTGTTTATCTCAAAAAGCCATTACCCAAAGGATGCTCCCTTATACTACTGTTTACATGAGTGTTCTCAAATTTGTCCAACTACTATCCAGAGCCATGGTACCCAAATGGATAAATGCTTACTTAGCTCAACTGTTTAAAATGTGACTACTCCAAGTGGAGATCATCTCAACGTGTGAAATACCCACTGGATTCAGAAGACACAGCATGGGGAAAGGACCATGGAGCACAGCTACATTTTATATTGATTACATTTTGAAATGATAATATTCTGCATAGGTAATTAAATAAAATATATTAAAATTAACTGGCTTCTTTCCAATATATAAAAACACAAGTACTAGAAAATTTTAAGTTACATGCGTGTCAAATCGTTTGTGTGACTCACTTCTTTTTAGATTGAATACTACTGGTTTGAAGGTTAGATGTGTTTGTAAATAATAATAGATAATAATATACAGATAATAAACTTATAAAAACATATGCAGAATCTACTGCATAGAATTTTAAAGTCCTTTGAGAGCTGAAGTTCATATAAGATTGAGATATGTTATATATAAATTATTATATATAACATACATATAAATATACATACATAATAAGACAAGCCTTTTTTATTGGACTAGTTACACACTAGAATTCTTAACAGACTGTAATGACAGAGCCATTATGGGCTCTATGTTCTTGGCCAAGAGATTCAAACTGTCTTGCAGTATTTAAAGAAATACCCTAAGAATTGATAGGCTATGTATTAAACAGTGGTATTTTAGAGGTTCCAAAGATATGTTAACTATCTAAAATAGCATGTGCTCAGAGTCTGTTAAAAAGCCAAGCTATGCTGACTTATTGCTATTTAAGCTCATTCCTTCTATGTATGAGAATTGACTCAGTGTCACACCTGACAGTTTACTTGAGTGCTGACATGTCACAAAAATGTGCTAGATCTTTCCAGGTCAGTGTGATTATTTCTAGATTCTCTTCTGTTTCCTCTATGGTTTTTCTCTGGTGTCTCTAAAAAACATAGTTATTAGACCAAAATTGAGTGGTCTTTGAATCTTTCAATACATAACACATATATGCTAAGTTCCAGATACAAAGTTAGAAATATTGGAGCGAGCAAATTAAAGAAGACTTGGCTGTCAAGGAGTACAATGTCTAGGGGTGTGGAAATATTCCTGACACCTACCTAATATCCATATTATACATTTCTCATTATTAGTAGCATGTTGATTTTTGTCTAAGTAGGAACTGTTCTTAGACTCCTCAGTTCTTCTCAGTGACACATAAAAGGCAGAACACCAAGTGAGACCTCCCATATAGCATTTGTGTTTAGAACTGAGGGACTATGAAGGCCTGATTTGAACTTCCTAATCTTCCAATCAGGAATATGAAGAATCTGAACTTGATAGTGTTATGGTTGGACTTTGCAATGCCCTGTGAAGGAAAGAGCAGGAAAAAGGGCAGTCTGGTGCTCAAAGTCATTTGTGCTTACAATTTTGCAATATGAGGATATTTTCTCAACACTAACATACTGCTTTTAAGTCAGTTTGACAGTTTACTCACCTCCAAATGATTTTTTGATTGACACAATAGTCATGTCATCGAGCTCCAACTAAGAATTTTATTTTTGGCTAGGAATTATAGCTAAGTCTTTGTGAAAGAGAACACAGTATACAAATACACCCTTTTCAGGGTCACAAAACTTCTATTAGGATCCAGGGACTGTACTGAAATACAAAAAAGGGAGTAAGTTCAAAAAACTAGTCTATAAGTAACCCCAAGATATTCAGTTAACAAAAAATATAAGGTTACAATAAAGGAAACCAGAATTTTAGCAGGTATACTACTAAGGTGGTGAGGTAATCTTCTAATTGTTCCCCAAGAATATACTTCTGTGCCCAAGGCACAAACAAACATATCACTCAGAGAGATTAGACTTTACCTCCTTTAAGGGTAGACAGCCTCTCCTTTGGGAATCATGGAAAACCTAGTGCCAGGTGCCTCTGTGGCCTGTATGAAGGGGCAGCAAAGAGGTGGCTGAGCTTAGAGAAAACACCAATGGAGCTGCCTACAGCTTGTCCATGTGGCATTGTAAATGCATAGAAGCTTCACATGGGTCAAACAGAGAACTCAGAAGGTAGCTCACCTGGAGGCATGTCCTTAAAAATGGTCTACCTCAGCACCAAGAGAGTATGTAGCAGGCGTGGAGTGGAGAGCAAAGAAGCTAGTCCAGAGCACATCCTCCATGGCAGGAAAACAAGCACCTGGCAAAACTGGATTCAGTCTCTAGAACTGCACTCCCCTGGGCAGCCAGCTTTTCAGTATCCACTCAGCTGAGGACTCTGAGAGGCAGTGTTACACTGGGAAGCAACAAAACCCCCTTCACCACAGCAAATGCAGAACAGCTGCCTCACCCCCTCTTTCTTCTCCCTTGCTACAGCCTGAGCTGCAAGAAGGGAATGAACATACTGTCAAATGCAGTGCAGTTGCTAGAGTCCAGAGATGTGACAGTCACGGTGAATGTGAGGAAGGAGGTCAGAAGAAAACAAAATCAGAGAATCTGTGTTTAACACGAATAGAATGGATTCCCAACAGGTTGTTAAAAAAACAGGGAGAAATTTATAAGCTAAGTAAACATATTAAGGTCTCAAGCAAGAGGAGAATTTAATACAGGGCAATACAGGGGCACAAGCAAATAGAGGAGAAAACTTAAACCAGCTCATTTTCCTTGAATCTCAATAAATAAATGGAACTCTAATAAAATACTCTTATCCGTTATTTTTATTGAATATTTGTGTACTTCATACAGAACATCACAATCTTAATTATCATTACCCTCCCCTTCCCCACTGGTACACTCCCATAGACCCCCACTGGAATCCATACATTCTGTCATTTGTCTTAAGGCCTATTGTGTCAAAATAGTGTCCCCAGACATTGCTCAGTGCAAGTTTCCTCCACTGAGGTCTAGTCAGTCTATCTAGATTCTCTCAAGTTAGGAAGATCAACTCTTCCTCACTTAGCAATAATCAGTTCTCAATATTTCTTCAGCTAAAATTGGAGTTCGCTGTCCATTGCCCTCTATACTGCTTTTTTGTCTGTTCGAATTTGCATGGGTCCTGTGCATGCTGACACCATTGCTGTAGATTCACATGAGCAGGGTCCCAGGAGTTTATAGGAGTCTGTTTCCATTTGGTCATGCACACCTCCTCCACGGCTCTTACAATCTTTCCACCCCCTCTTCTGCAATGTTCCCTGAGCCCTGGGTGGGTGTAGTTTAATATAGGAGTTCTGTCCAAGGACCAGTATTCTGCAGACTCTTAATTTCTACACTTTGGCCGTTTGTGACCTATTGTGTTCCTGGCCCTCTGTTGCATGAGGGAGCTTCATTAATGAGAACTAAGATATTCATTGTTGTCTTCTTTACCCCTTGTTCTATGTTCTGTGAGCATTAAGTGTAGAGGTCGCATTGTAGATGTGCCACTTAGACTTGGGCAATTCATAGACAATGTCTGTGTGTGACCAATAGCCTGCATCTGATGCAAAAGATCCCTTGATGAGTGGTGACTGGAATTTTGTCTGTAAATATAAGGATACACATTTTGCACATAGTAAGAAATTACACTAGTCTAAGTGTGGGAGACAGGCTTGAGCCTAGGGTGAAAATCTTATTGACAGCCATACAGCAGGCCTGAGGCAGTGGCTGGACTGCTGGAGCCACAAGGAATGCCTTGTGACATTTGCTCCCATTGGCAGATCATGAGGCCGATGCTCCCTAATCACTACCCTTGGAATTCCAAATTACAACACTTAGATATTGCACAGTCAGTGTCATGTGGTTTCCAGAAATCTAGGCTCTGTAATCTGAAACACAGTATGCTAATGAGGCATCCTACCCACTATTCTGTGATAGGATGTTAAGTCTGTTATGTTAATAGGACACTAAGTCCTGTTATGTTAATAAGGTATCCTACTTGCTGTACTGTGATTGGACCACTATCCCTATATAAGCTTGTGCTTTCCTGCAATAAAGCAGACCTGTGTCACTGAACCTGGTCTCCTGTGTCTGAATGTGGCTCTGCTGACACAGTCTCCTCACCAGCCCTGGGGTGCAGGACTGGACAGAAACAGCAACAACAGAAGCCAGCACTGGGCAAGCAGATGAGCAGCCTCAACCCAGGACAGGTGGAAGAGCAGCTTCAGCCCTGGGCGAGTGGAGGAGCAGCCTCAACACCCATGAAAACAAAGGAGTGGTGCCCATAAGAACGGAGGAGTGGCTGTCACTGGCAGTGACCACAGCTGGTACCCAATGTGAGGCTTGAAGACTCCTGCCCCACAGAGCTGTAACACTCTGAGAACATTCAGAACAGTAACACTCAGGGATCCTGATGCCCCCTTTGCCAGTGATTCTTCTGTGGGTGCTTGCCGCTTTCATTTTCCTATGCTTCCTCTTCTGGCTCGCAGTTTGGCATGTCATTCCCGTTCGCCGATCGTCTTCCTGAATGGTTCCTGAGTCCTTCTGGGTACATCTTGCAGGGTGAGCAACCTCTGGTATGGAGAATAGCCACCCAGCTGCTGCTGGACTCCACACTGCTGCACTGGTTTCTCTCCTCAGGTGTAGGCAAATTAGGGTAACATAGAAGGAAGTAACTAAGGTATTAGATGAAGTGCTAGCTCTTGCTCCTTTGTTTACACATTCCTGCTGTTGGGATCTGGAGCAATGGGTTTGTGTGCTATTCATGGCCAGAAAGAGAGAAGTCAGGGTGGGGCATCTATTATCTGGGCTGTTCTACCCCATCATGACTGCCATTTTGGCCTTGCTTCAGGGAGTTCCCCCCGATGCCCCTGAGCAGAATAATCTCATACTAAAAAATATAGATAAACAAATAAAGCAACAGGATAGTGGGGACAGCCTGTCCCAGGGATTTCCAGTCAAAACCAAACTAACCGATATCTAATGCAGAAATGATGACTGCTGATAATGAGGTAAAAAATGAAGAATTAGGGTCCAAAGGTCCCCTTGATGAAAAACAGGAAGTCAAGATTGCCCCTGCCCCACCATTACAGGTCAGTGGCTCCCCTCCGCCATCTTGTATTGGCTTTGATGAAAAACGAGAAGTTAAGGCAGCCTCTGCTCTGCCATTAGGGGGTGATGTCTACTTTCTGCCATCTTGTACTAACTCTAAGGAAGTTTCCCCCCAGTCCATCTACCCCTCCCTTCCAGAGGAGGACTGGAAGCCCCTGCCACCTAGGCCCTTCTCCTATGATACAATAGGTGATTTTCCATAGTTTTTTCTAGTTACAGTCAATCAGGGGCTACAGAACCCTAATGTCTGGAATCCACATTCTCATGATACTTTGAAAAAGCTATGTAAGGAAGCCATTGAGGATGGCATTCGTTCCACTTGGTTTGACCAGCTATTAGATACAATCAGCCATGTGGCCAACACCCCATATGACTGGCAGAATATTGCCAATGCCTGTCTACAGGGAGGTGAGTTTCTCTTATGGAACGCTGCTTATCAGGATGAATGCGAACAACAGGCAGAGAGCAATAGAAATGCCAATGTCCAAAACATTGGATTTGATGCCTTGGTAGGGCGTGGCACTTTTGAAACCCCACAAGCCCGGCACAGGGACCTCCTCCCTACTTTGAACAAGTGCAGCTTTGTGCGCTCCGTGCTTTCCAAAGTATGCCAAATCATGAGGATACCAAATTGACCAGATTGATACAAAAATCAAATGAGCCTTCCTCTGACTTCGTTGAAATGTTCCATCAAAGCATTAACAGGAAAATCAGTCATCAGGGGGCCACAGTTGCTTTGCTCAAGGATCTTGTATATGAATCCTGCTCTACTGAGTGTCGCCTTCCCATAGGACCCGTTAGACACAAGGATGTCTCTGAATGGATTCTGGCCTGTCAGGATGTGGGGACTGCTCGAGCTCATGCCACAGATCTGGCTGAGGCACTGGCTGTTCACCAGCCACAGGCGGAGACAGACAAGGGAAAATGTTGGGCTTGTGGAGGACAGGTTCATTGGTCTCGCACCTGCCCTAACAAGATCTGGCAGATGTACGTTACTCACTTCCCTTCCTTTGGCAAGCTCAAATATATTCATCATATTATTGACACCTGTTGTTAATGCAAGGGCAAGGCTATGCTTGTGTCTTTCCATATAATGTTCCAGCCCCCATGTGGATCCCAGCCTGGAACATCAGAATTGCCTGTGACAAAAACCTTCACTCCACAACCACTGACCGTGGAGATGGCAGCCCTGACCCTGGAGGAAGTGATGCACCACCCAACCACCAAGAGACCGACCCAGCATAGCAGACCACAAAAGCAACCAGCTCCAACATCACATCCTGGGATGACCTTGAGTATGTCACTTCACAAGCAGAGACTATAACCATTACTGATATCTCCTAATTTTTGGACCTTGCATTGTTAATTTTGTTAAGGCTAGTTCAGTTAGCTGTTGCCCCACCTCCAGATCTTGCCAGGCATGTCTCAGCAAACAAGAACCCACCATTCCTTGCCTTTACCAACCTATAATTGGCCTCCGATGGGTTTCAACAAATTCTTGACCCCTGAGGAGGCCTTTAAACAAGCCAATACTGGATGTACTGCCTCTCCCTCTGCCAAACCACACAAAGGGACACACCCTTCGAGGGCTGGTAGTCAATGACGGGTAAGATCCCTACAGACTGGACAACCTAAGACCGGCACAGTCCATTATGCTGAGTGACCCTTGAGGTGGACAACAATGCTGAGACAAAGAATCTTGACTCCCACTGGTTGGCCATGGAGTTGGCACAACCTGCTCTTAAGAAAGCTCACCATCTTGAGGGAGGGAGCTCTTGATACAATGACCCCCTGAGCCATTCTACTTTGCCTTGATGTATCTGGACTGATAGCACTATGCTATATATTCTAAACTATACCTCACCTTTAAAAATGAAAAAAGGAGGATATGTGGGAGACATGCTTGATCCTAGGGTGAAAGTCTTATTGACATCCATACAGCAGGCCCAAGGCAATGGCCGGACCGCTGGAGCCACAAGGAATGCCTTGTGATATTTGCTCCCATTGGCAGATCATGAGACTGATGCCTAGAGCTCGCCACTCCCTAATCACCACCCTTGGAATTCCAAATTGCAACACTTAGATACTGCAACAGTCAGTGTCACATGGTTTCCAGAAATCCAGGGTCTGTAATCTGAAACACAGTATGCTAATGAGGCACCCTACCTGCTATTCTGTGATAGGATGTTAAGTCTGTTATGCTAATAGGATCCTGTCTGCTATGCTAATAAGGTATCTTATTTGTTGTGCTGTGATTGGACCATAACCCCTATTTAAGTTTGTGCCTTCCTGAAATAAAGCAGACCTGTGTCACTGAACCTGGTCTCGTGTGTCTGAATGTGGCTCCATTGACACAGTCTCCTCACCAGCCCTGGGGTCTGGAACCAGGCAAGCAGAAGTGCAGCCTCAACCCAGGGAAGGTGGAAGAGTGGCCTCAGCCCTGGGTGAACAGAGGAGCAGCCTCGACGCCCATGAGAACGAATGAGCAGCACCCACGAGAACGGAGGAGTGGCTGCCACTGGTGGTGACCGCATCTAGGGATGTGAAAGTTTTTGGTTGTCTCTTAGATCTAAGAACTCTCCAGTCCTGTGTATTTGGCTGTGTTTACAGTACCACACATGGGCTTCTTCCTATTAAGTGGGCTTTTAGTCCAATTGGGTAGTTGTTGATTACCCCCAAGATAAAAGTGCCACTACTGCACCAATGTCATATGCTATGCAGGTCACTGGTGTGGTTATTTGGTCTTGAAGCTGGTGTTGGACCATTGATTTGATGTACTCCCTTAGCACTTTGCATAGTGCTTTCCAAAGCTATGATAGCTAGCCTTCAGGAGAAGTGGAAATGCAGGAACCAGAATAATGAAAAGGAACTAGAAAGGTAAAGAGAAAGAAGGAACCTGAGATAGAAGAACAGTAGGAGACAGGTGCTACTAAGGGAGAAATGGATAAAATGGGGGTATTTAGATGGGAGAATTATACAAGAAACTTTGGGAATAAAAAGAAAGACCTCAAAAGAGTGGGACAATAGGAGACTAGTATTATCAAAAGAGAAATAGGGGAAAAGGGAATACTTGAAATGGGGAAGTCATGGTGGAAGGGTTAAACAGGGAGAGAGCAAGGAGAGATAAATAATGACTAGTTAATATAAAAAAAAAGGAAATCATATTAATTCATCAACCTAATGGCCTATTATAAATACAATATCTCTAAATAAGTCCGTGTGTATAGCTAAAGGCTACATAGCAAGAAACTATGTCAGACAGGAGAAACCTTCCTTTGAGTTGTTGGCCAGGGTGGTCCAAGAGATTCCCAAAATTATACAGGCTATTGCCACAGCCCTTGATTGCCTCCCAGAACTTGAAGGTAAGACCCTATTGCTGAGGACAGAACATACTTCAGACACAGAATTTAGAGAAATGGAGGTGGATCTATCAGTTATTTTGATGGTTACCAATTTCAAGGACTCTTGGGTTTTAGGAAGGCATCATAAGGGTGTGAGGACAGCATGCTCTGGGAGCCTCATTTTCAGGAAATGCTTTGGATGCTAGCAGTGAGTGTATTGGAGACATGAAGGAGCAAGCGGGAACAGCAACCCAGACTCAGGTGGGGCAGTGGTTGTGGATCTTCCTTGTGTAGGAAGGACTCACTGGAACCTTTGGGAGCTAAAGAATGAATGGCTTCAGCACCCACCAGGACTGGTGGTCAGAGTGAGAGTGCCATGGCAAGTTCAAGGTGCAGGAAATGAAGGGAAGAGACTCACAATAGTACATGGAAACCATTCATCTCACCCCCCAAGAAGAAGCCAGAAGCTCATGTGGGGAATGAGAGAAAAGTTCCACCCCTGGGTCCTTTCCTTCTCGTTCTTCTATACCAGCAGGTGCTCTGATAACTGGCATTCTGTTCAGTCAACTTTTCACTTTAGTATTTGTTTTTGGAATACTCCTTTGGCACATTGGCAAGTAGATGCTTTTAATGAACAGTACCTAGTACTGTGTTTCTAACATTCACTGGGAAAAGTCTGTCAGGTGCCTGAAGGATTTCAAACAAGCTTTCATTTGGTTTAGCTCCATGACCTCTTCAACTCCAATTACTTCTGCACTTCTGTTTGATCTGAATGTAGAGATCACAGGGATTCAGCCTGCGGGCAGGTCTATTCAGGAGCTGCTGCCACCACCACCTCCAGCCTTGCCTAAACAAAAAACCCCTAGTACCCCTGGTACTCTCTAGATCTTACAATGTCTGAAGGCTAGAGATGCAATGCTTCAGATACAGCAGGGGAACTTCAGTGGGATTTTTCCAATACTGAATTGGAGTAGTTTGCAGCCTGATCGATATGCCAGTGTTCAAATGGCAGGAAGCAGAAGAGAGCATTATCCTGCCCTAGCTTGTTCTCTAGCCTCTTCCTATGTTGTTACAGTTTACATCTGTAATTTCCCTAGCCTCCCATTGGTCCAGGAAAGTTGGCTCCGAGTTGCAATATAGCTACCTGCGGGGCAATCTCTAGGCTCATCTTTTGTCATCTAACCTAAATACAAAACTCACTTGAGAATGAATTATTTTCAGGTGACAAGAGATGGATTCCATTCAATTCAGCAAATATAAGACAGTGGTTCCTCAAATAGTCCCACTCTGCTTACTTAATGGCATTTGTCAGCTACCAGGCAGGCAGGAAGCCAGAGAAAATTCATTCACATCATTAACTTACAAGTGAACTGTGTAAATATTGGAAATATTAGAAATACCTACCCCAACTTCTGGTGGGGGATCTTTGTGTTCCGGAATGACACTGGTTCGAATCTAAGGAGAAAAACAAAATTTTCTATATGACTTTAGAATAGAAATTTGTGCATAAGCTTCACTCAGATTCTGGGTTCCTATTTCCTTCATCTGTTGTCAGTGCAAACTCTTTAATCAATGAAGGGACCTGCCTTCAATACTCACTGTAGTACAGCAAAACTATCCTTTTATAGCTATAAGTCTTCCTGATTTTCCTGAGTAGATAGAGCTGCTTATATCCTCATCTATCACCTCCTTGTCACCAATATATATATGGGGATTTAGGTGAATCACCTTTACTGTTTTCAAAAAGTAACCTTCATTCAACTTCAAGGGGAAGGCTAGAGCTGTTATAGAGAAAGTAATTCCATGCACACTTGATAACTGTTCTCTGAGTGAACACTAAGCCTTAAGCCCTTATAGGAGAGCCCTCCTACATGAAAACTTTGTGCCAAGTAATAGCACACTAACATCTCGAGTAATTTGAGAATGAATTCTGGCCCCTGGGATGTAAAAGGTGTCAGAGAAATAGTTGCCTGGGGAAGCATTCCATATGAGCATTCCAAGTTAAATGATCTCTTTGCATAATAAGTAGACACGTGTATCTTTTACTGGGTGATGATTCTTTATCTTTGTCATCCACCAGAGTCACCTGAGGGCCTTTCAAACTATTAGTGCTCATCTGCTCCCAGATGTTCTGAGTCTAATGCATAGCTATTGAGTCTCGTTCTCTTAATGAAAAGATTCCAAATTGAAAAAAAAATCAAAACCATCATTCTCTCTTTAAAAAATTGTAGCAAGACCAAGATAAAACTAGCATGGTATCCTTTGAAAAAAAGATAAGAAAACTAGTTAAGTGAATAGAGAGTTATATGAAACTCTGTCCTGTACAATGGAAGAGCAAGGCTCTGCAGGGAGGGATGGAAATGGAGGACCAACCCAGGACTATGCCATGGAACAATGTTTCTAGAAGTCATATTAACAAAGTTTCTTTAGAAGTGAAACATGCTAAGTCCTTGAATTCCTGACTGGCCAGGCATGCCAGGTCAATGAGCTTAAGAAGATGGGATGCTTAGAATATCTGTAGCAACTTCAGAAGACTTCATCCAGCTTCTATGGCCTGCTGATCCTTAACACAGTTTCTATCTCCCTGAAAAAAGCAACAAGCCATTGCAGAGCATGCCTTTTGAATTTCAACTTGAGGATTTTTCTTTGTTTCTTTATGGCAAAGCCAGCACTATCATTTGCACAATATGTCACTCATTATGACGCTAAATTGTTCATCAGAGTACAAAATAAATGACAGAATAGATCTCAACAGAGTGAATGACACAATTTACAGAACATACTTGGCTCAGAACACATGGCAGAGTGCACCCTGGCTAAGATCTTTTTCATTATAGTAGCTGCAAGTACATTCTTTGACCCAGTTGCACTGTTTGGCATCATTATCTGAGTGCCACCAGCTGGCCTCAGATGATGAAGAAACTAGTGAGTTGTTAGGGACCACAGAGAGCAGATATATATATCTTTTATGCATAGTATGCAGAAATATGGCCTCTGTTTTTCTCTTTATAGTTATTGGACTATACACAT
>NW_008347042.1:3913844-3926644 GCF_000622305.1 Nannospalax galili
ACCAGAAATATAATCAATAAGGGTGTACCTTGAATTTACAAATAAAATAAAAAATGACAGGAACCCGTGAGATGCAAGATATACAGAATTGCATAAAATATCTGATTTAGATTTTATGTGTATATATGTATTAATATTTGAAAAAGTTAGAATATTAATAGTATTGACACAACCTATTAAGCTTTATAAGTGTGGCTTTTATAATGCCTTATACATATGAATAAACCTTAGAAGAAAAAGAAGATTCTTTATTCAAAAGTCATATACATAAAACCTTATAAAGATTACATGGAACTAGTTTGCAATATTCTGTATATATAAGTCTTTGTGTATGAAGGGGAGGGAGAGGGAGAAAAAGAGAGATAAACTTCACTTTCATTTTGTGTGATAGAAGAGTAAGTCATATTTGTATAGTTTTTAAAACTTTATGTTGAGTCATGATATTTAGGCATGTACCTCAGTACAGCTTTCCTTACATTCTACAGTCTATTTTTTTCACTGCAGGGAATACAGGCCGGGTGGAGAGCAGTGGGTTTCCAGTGAATAAGGACCCTTTCTATCTCTTTGGGACTTCAGTGTCTAATAGATGATGCAAATATAAATCAGTAAGTACGATATAGTGAGTGCAATGGAAATGTGAGCATTTGATGTGGGTATCTAGACAGAAGATTAACTATTCATTCTATGAGTATCAGGAGAGGATTCACAGAAGCCTCTGGGTTTTGAAATATGAGTAGGAGTTTTTAGTAAGGAAGAGTATGGTGAAATTAGGTAATAGACATGTACCATAGAGTTGTAAAAGTCCAATTGCATTTGGAGAGTTTGTTACTAGTGATGCTTTAGGGAGCTTCCAAAGAAGTGACTAGAGCCAAATAGTTTTGGAAAAACATGTTAGACCCAAGAACATGCAGGTCTATGATGTTACATTATATACTGGTACTTTATTTTCTTTATTTCTAGTAAGCCAGTGGATACTCTGTGTTCTTTCTTTCTTTCTTTCTTTCTTTCTTTCTTTCTTTCTTTCTTTCCTTCCTTCCTTCCTTCCTTCCTTCCTTCCTTTCTTTTTTAAGTAAAAATAGGCTGTATAAGTCATTGTTTTGTGTCCTTTTCAGCCTTTGGAGCAGTTCTGGACAGAGAGGAGGGAATAAATGAGAGAGAAAGCAAAGGAGTAAGGTGAGAGGAAATTAGTCAAGAAAGGAGTAAAGCAAGAGGGAAACAAAGAAAGGAAGACAGAGCAAGGGATGGCAACAGAGATACAAGGAGGTTGGGGGAGGCAGGTCTCGGAAAGCATAACTCTGAACAAATATGGATATGGCATCTGGATGAGGAAGGGAAGAAGCCACAGCGGTCGCAGCAGTATTTAAACTATTCCAGTTCACCACCATGTCATGCCTCCAGAGGATTTCCTGCCTTCCTTAGGAATTTCCTTTTCCTTTTTTGGATTTATTAACATTTCTTCTCACTGGGTGTCTTCACCATATTTCTCCCATTGTTTTCCTGGAACAGAAAATGTTCACCCAGCTATACAATCAAAGCCTAAGTACAAATCATGCTACAATTCAGAGGTTTGGTATAGAGGTTCATGATAGCAAATAAAGCAAGGCCAATCAGGTAATAGGTGTGACCCCATACATGCCCTTGCTGTGAGTGCCATCTTGAATATTCATTAAGTTTCTGTATAGCAAATTGATTTTCTGTCTTTTTTGCTTCTATCAGTCTACAAGTTCAAAATTCATCTATGTTTACTTTGAAAACCAAACCATGTATTAGTAGGATCCACCCACTCCCTCTAGATGGCTTCACTAATCTCAATGCTTCCAGTGAGAAACTGTCAGAGTACTACTGCAGAGGGTGAATACAGCATGTTCATGCTCAGATATTGAGAAGATCTAAAACTAGTCAATCTTATTACACAGAATATGGATGCTGCTGTCTCAAGGGTAAGGATCGCTGTACTTTTCACAGGTGAACAAGTAGCTAAGCAGGAGGCAATGGACGGTATTGGCGATCCAGAGCCGGAGTAAAAGAAGGTCATGCTGTCAAGAGTGTGTGCCCCTGGCTTCACTTTGTATACCTCAGTACCCAGTGCATTGGTAGGTGAGGAAGGAGCAACCTTCTCTAGACAGAGGCAGGAAGAATGCTGGGATCATCTGGGAAAAATAACCTCCCAAGAGGAGAGAGCCCTGATCCGGTAATGTCTTTGAAAGCAAATTGGACATAGATTCACATTCTTTATAACCTAACATTATGTCATATAGATATGTCAACTTAGAATATACAATATCCATATATTTTTTTCTCTTCTTAGAATGAGAAATGTTTTCACGTGTTTGATATTCAAGCACATGAAAACATGATGGGTACAGGAATGTTACTCCCCTTCCATAATATCAATATACTCTAAGGAAACTGCTCAATTTGAATTACGTATACCAGAACATACAGGACTGGGTAACTGGCTGTCTAACTAGATCCTATTAATGCAACATATGTCAGGGATGTCTACTGTATCCACAATAGCTTCCAGAACTTTGTTGAGTATGTATGCCCTCTCCTCTGACTTTTTCTTAATTAATGGCCAGAAATCAAGTTACTGCTTGACAGCAGCTAAACTGGAGAAGTGGAGAATCAAGTCTGAAAATCATCATATGAAAGAAAACTATCAGCCAACAACCACTATGAACACATTATTCTATTAATGATTGTGTAGCGTTTTACTTAGCTGCCTAGAACAGCATCCATTTGATGACAGTTCAGTGCCAGAACTCCGTGAGCAGCAATATTGATTCTCTACACAGAAGTCAAAAGCTGTGTGCTTGAGTCTTCATTCACAGATTCAATGAGAGAGAGATTTACTTCCAAACTCCTTCAGCCTGTGATTACAACTGACTTTTCTGTAGCTCTAGAACAGAGGTCCTAATGTTGTAGATGACTGTCAGCTGAGCCAACTCAAATTGTTTGTAACTGATATAGACAAAGTATGTATTAATGAGGAATCATGTGGTATATTTGGCATATGTGTACATTACATATTGTTTGCTTTATAGTGCTGGGGATTTTAGCCAGGGCTTCCAACATTCTAATAAGTATTCTACCACTGAGCTATTACCCAGTCCTGTAAGATGTGTTTAAAATCAGGTTAAACATAACCATTTCCTGTCATCATTTCTTTATCAAGAAAACACACAAACTTCTTTCTTCTTTTGATATGTACAATACCTAATTGTCATTTTAACTCCACCTACTCTACAGTAACACATTAGGACTTCTTACTAAATGCATTTGTAATTCACTACCCATTGGTCACCTCCCCTAACCCCTGACTCTGGAATTCTCTCCAACCTCTTCTAACCACCATTTTATTCTCAACTTGAATGAAATCATCTCTCATAAAATGAGCCATGTGTTCTGACTTAACCACGGAGTAAACACCACTATGTCATACTTCTGGGAATCATGCAGAAGTGTACATTATGGAGGGAGAATCTCACAGACCATTTTCAGATTCTACCTCCCACAATGATCATGAAATGAGCCTCCAGTATGCTCAGACACTGAATTTTGGATGTTTACATCTGTTTCAGAAGCCAACATAATTTAGAGCTCTCATTTGTTCTAAGTGAAATTTGGAGTAATTGTGATTATGTGGAAATAAAGCAAAATAGCTCAGATTAAATCTTAGTTTCCAATGTTTTTGGTTGTTTCTTTGAGATAGGGACTCCCTGCAGCTCTAGCTCCCCTGGAACTCACTATATAGACCAGGCTGGCCTCAATCTCACAGAGATCTTCCTTCCTCTGCCTCCCAAGTGCTGAGATTAAAGGTGCATGTTACCATGCCCTTCCTTATTTTCCAATTTTAAGATCATCAATACTAAAACATCAAAGTTGTTTTTTTGGGGGAAGGAGGTTTTTTTTCCTCACGGCAGGAATGATGAAATGGTTAAAAGTCAAACATCCACTAATAATTAATTATCTAAAACTCATTAGTGAGTCAGAGATAATAAATCATTCTTTCTTTTAGATGTATAAAATGATACATGTGTAAGCTTAAGTGATTTAGACAACAGAATAAACCCAGAGAGGTCACCTATGCAGTCAGAAATATGGTCTACAATATCCCCAGGAAATGCATTTAAAAGACCTTCCTGAGCATATCTAGTGCATGGTCTCACAAATCAGGGTGTAAAGGCCCTATTACAAATCCAAAGGCAAAACACAGGTTCAGTGGTCTGGGTGTGAGAGACAACAGGGATTGGAGAGGACCCTGGAAAATAGAAATTATATTCCTCAATCTGTAAAGCAATTAGTCTTAACATATGCGTCTTGGAAGATACTTAACATCCAAACTATAACTATCTGGTGCCAAATGACATCAAAATTCCTGAGATCCCTCTCAATAGCATAAATTCCTAATTCTTTTGTAGGTGGCTGTTAGTATCTATGTGATACCCTGAGTGTCTCCATTTTGCATAGTCATCATTTTAATGAACTCCCTGACAGACAGTTCCAGGAAGTGTTTAACCTCAGGGCAGTTCCAGGAAGGATTAACCATAGAAAATACCTCCGTAAAACCCAGAAATAATGTTTTATAACTTTTGTAACAGCCTAAAGTTTATTTGGTTTCTATAAATCACTTGCTTACATATCTGCAGGAACAAACATTATTCTTGTAAAATATTGCACAAATAAATACCTGGTCCATCAGGATATGGTTTTTGCCTTTAAAATCTTTACTTTCCTCTGATTGAGGCTGTACTCTCTAAATCCTGACCCAGGGAGTGCAGTTGCTGGCAAGCTAAATAAAATTTGGCTAATTTGGAACACCTGGAGTCTGAGTGGTCCTTTCCAGTGGTTTCAGCACCATAACATCTATCTATCTATCTATCTATCTATCTATCTATCTATCTATCTATCAATCTATCTATCTATCATCTATCTATCTTTCATCTATCTATCTATCTACCTATCTATCTATCTATCTTTACTGGTTGCACATCTGATTTTAAAAATGTGTGTAAAAGCAGTGACATGGTCATTTATTGAAAACACTCTCAAAACTGCTACTTTAAAATGGTTGTTGTTAGAACTGTGTTAGTCAGTTTTCTGTTGCTCTGTCAAAATGCCTGAGGGAATCAGCATAAAAGGAGAAAATTGTTTATTTGGGATCATGATTTCAGAGCTCTCAGTTCGCAGTTGTTTTGCCCTGCTGCTTTGGGCCTGTGGCACATCAATGCAGAGTGTAGTGAAGGAGGTCTGTTTATCCTAGGAAGGCATGGAAGGAAAGAGAGAAAGGAGGGTGCCAGGGTCCAATACCCCTTTCAAGGGTATATCTGCAATGACCTAACTTCCTCCCACCAGGTGCTACTTCCTGAAGGTGCCATCACAGTAGGCTGTTAGCCAACACTTTAACACATAAACACATTGTCTCAAAAGACAATGTCCAAACTGTAACATTAACCTTGACAACAGATTCCAATTGATGGACATTGACATAAATTGTTTCTGTGTACATATTAATGAAGATTCATAAACCACACCCTAGGATAAATAAATTAAAATTCACCATTGAAAAATCCAAGCAACAGGATTTTTAAAATTTTTATTATTTTTATTTTATGTGTATGAGTGTATTTCTTGCATGGACATAAGTACACACATGTCTTGCAATGCCTGCAAAGGTCAGAAGAAGGTGTGGGATCCCCTGGACTTTGAGTTATGGATGGTTGTTAGTGGCCATGTTGGTGCTGGAAATCTAGCCTGAGTCCTCTGCAAGAGCAGTCTACTCTTAGCTGCTAAGCCATCTCTCCAACCCCCAGGTATAAGGATTTATTTAAGGTTTGTTCTCCTTGTGATTCTAGTATACAGTCAGAGATTAAAAAGTATTTCTCTGCAATAAATAAGACACTTTTATGAGCCTTATAAATTAGCTCTAAATCCTATGCAGAAATCTCAAAAAAAAAATGTTATTCAATGATCAATACATGAAATAAGGTTCTCTTTGAAAAGGATACATATACATGAAATAGTTAACAGGCTGGGAGGGTCTTACATGGTTTTAGACAATATTTCTTAAACAAGGGTGTGTATATTAATCAACTGTTGCTCTGGTCTACAGTTGGTCAGAGGCTGATCTTCAACACTCACTGAGGAGTATCCTGAAATTCAAATTTTCATACTAGGTATATGACTCAGTGGTTGTGCCTAGGTTTGTTTAATCCCCAGAACTTGGAGTTGGGGAGATGGCAATGTAGCCATATATGCTGAAACTCAAGTTTATCATAGACATATCAAATCACAGTATTTTTTTTAACCAACCAAAATTCTCAAATTTTATTCTTCTGATCATTCAACAACAGATCTATTCGTTTGGGATATTAAATATGTTGCTAATAATTAAAAAACTGAAATATGGAATTGAAAATATGGGAAAGACTGAGTGATTTTTTTTTAATTTTTAAATAACTACATGATTAGAAGGAGCATTTCACTACAGCTTTAACATATTCAGTGACACACTCCAGAGCAAGACTACATCTCTTTCACAAGTGGCTGTAAGTTTCTAGGTTCATAGTTGAATTAAAACAGTGATACAATAGTGAACTCAGTATAAGCCCTGTAAGACATAAAATTGAATGAGTTTTTAACCTTTAAAAATATCTCCATTTAGGCTGGGCATGGTGGCGACACCTTTAATCCCAGCACTTGGGAGGCAGAGGCAGGCGGATCTTTTTGTATAGACTGTAGGCATTATATTTCTCTAATTTACATGTCTTTCATTTTGTTCCTACTTATCCTTTCGCCAATCCCTGATAATTGCCATTATATTCTCTACTTCTATGAGTTTGCCTATTTCACATACCTCATATATAGTCATGTAGTGTTTTTAGTTATGCTATGATCATTCTTGGAAGACTAGTTACCCTAAAGTGTAGAAATGAGACCATGGGTTAAAGAACTACTGTCAGAAGTAGATGAGAACTAATGCTAGGTCAAGGAGGCTTTGAGTAGAAATGATAAACTGATAATGTTTGGAATGTATCTTTAAGAAGATAAACCAAACAAATTTGGTGATGGGTTTTAAATGGAAGTCAAGGACACAGAGTCAAATTATTCCTAAGTGTCAGATGAGGGCAAGCTGGGTGAAGAGTACTACCCTTTTCTGTGATGGAGGATCAGAGGACGAACAGCGTTGAAAGGAATAAAAACTTCTGCGTTGTCAATTTTCCTTTAGATAAGATCGGGGTCTGCTGTTTATTTTCCCAGTTCTATGCTGGGTTACTATCCGGGAGTCCCTTTGGCCACCCTGGCCAACAACTCAAAAGAAGATATCTCCTGTCTGGCATTGTTGTTGTTATGTAGCCTTTAGCTATACGTAAGGACTCTCAAAAAATTATATTGGCCCCTTTAATCTTTGGTTATACTTTCCTTTTGGGTGTTTAAGGCCATAAAGTTGGCCCAGATAAACCAAGTCTTTATTATAACAAGGTTCCTACATCATTCTCCCATAAATGCTTTGTTTCAGAAAAAGGCTAGTGGATGAAATGCACTAATGAGAATGTTGCATAGTCTTCTGTACATAAGTTCAACTCAAAATAAGGATCTGTTTTATTCTTAAGGTATTTATTAATTTTTTAAATGTCAAACAACTGCAAAACTCATTCATGCTGATTCTTGTAGCAGCGAGTACATGGCCTTTGCTAAGCAAATGTTCCCAGTGGGGAAAATAATCAATTCAGAGACTGAACTGGGACAGAACTATGCTAGGATTTTACTAATATTTGGTGTTGTGGGCTGAATTTATCCCCCCAAATTCATATGTATAGCCCTTCTTTATGCTCAGTGCTTGTGTATATGACTGTGTTTAAAGGTAGGACCTCTAATGTGGTAAATAAATTAAATATGATTCCTGGACTGAGGTCCTAATCCTATAGGCCTTGTATTATAACAACAGCAAGAAGCAACTCTAGGAAAGTTCATGCACAGAGAATAACAGGGTTTCTACTTCCAAGCAAGGAAGAGTGTCTTAGAGGAAGCCAGCCCTTCCAGTATCTCGATACCTGTAGGACTATAACAACAAATTTCTATTGTATAAATACCCAGTCTGTGGTATTTGTTCTGAGTACCTTGGTAATGACACTAGTCTTGTATGGTATAGCTCGCCCAGATTTTTAACTAAGCTCATGACTGGTCTTTGCTTCTCAGCCCTGAACAAACACAGGACTTCCTTAGAAGCTTTCTGTGCACCTCTTTAAAAGCATTGCAATTTAAAACCTCAAAGTCTTGCAGATTTCTTTAATAGAAAATTAGCCTGGAGTCCTTTTTGTCCTTCATATTTGGCATTTCAGTTACACATGCAACCCAGAATCTTTGCAAGTTCTCTGCTTGCCAGTGCTATTTGGACTTTCAGTTTCAGCAGGCATCCAGCCTCCAGGTGTGAAATGGGCCTTTAGTCCTTTAATGTCAACTCACATCCCCCTAAGATTCTGCCTTGCCCTGTTTTCTGCCCTCTTCTCTGGTTTCCTAAGCACTGTAGAACCGTGGGACATTCTGCTCTGTTTTTCCTGATCCTGGTTCTTTAGCCTCCTGCAAAGTGAATTCAGCAAATCTGTCTGGCAAAAAAAATAACAATAGATATTCAACTGAACGCCCCATTTTGCTATTTCTCACTTTACATGAAGCAGAGAATGAAAGCTTCGCTGAGTTTTCTTCCTCCACACAGGCAGAGGCCTGTTCCTCAGTTCACTCTCAATATATACAAATGCCCCCAGATTTAAAAAAAAAAAAAAAAAATCACTGCTGTTGCTGGCTCAACACTGAAAGACCTCCTTTCTCTAGAAAAGTACTCTATCTGGTTGTTTCTATTTGTGCAACTTGATGATATGTTCAAACATGCCGCTTTGTAATCAGTTCAGTTCTTGTTAAGTGTTGTTAGAGCATTGTTTGCCTCATGTCCTACATCACACACAAACCAAACTTGTACGAATGCTGTGTGTGTGTACATATTCATGGATATGTTGATGCGTTTATGTTAGGGACTGGGGATTGAATCCAGAACTTCATGCATGCTGCTACGTATATCATATGCACTACTACTAAGTTATAGCCTCAACCTCAGAACATTTTAATACTCAAATATTATGAGGAACCTAAGGAATCTTCCCAACTTGTAACTAAAGAATAAAGAAATAAAATTAAATAAAGCTAGTTAAGTGTACTTTAAAGATAAATTTTACAATTCCTTTTTGCATTAGTCTGTTAGAAGACTCTGGTATGGTAAACCATTTACAAATGAAATCTATAAGTGACTTTAGTAAGTAGCATTATCCCAAAGCCTGAATACTAGCCAAAAATGGTACAATACTGGCTATGGTAGGTTGTCTTGGTCATTACTAGGTACATGTAATCTTCTTTCAAGTGTCAGAGCACATTGAACTACACTGTTACGTAAGAACATTCCACAGACTTTTAAGAAAAAATACTAATGAAAGCAAATGTGAGCATAATTTTGGTGGATGTGTCTCATCTCAGATGAATGTTTTTATTTCTCTAAGGCACTGATTTTCCCTCCATAGCTCTAGCCAATCAAGGCCCTTTATGCTGAACTGGTGTCTCTTTAGGACTTCTAATTTCTCTCCATGAACACAGGATGATACTAAAGTCCAGCCATCACACAGGAATCATGTGGTTCTTCTGGTTAATGGTGATGTGATGGGCTCCAGGATCCAATAACTCTGAGTAGCCTGCTGTTATCCATAACTTATTCTATTTCCCTTTCTAATGATTACATGATCTAATGTATACAGGTGAAAAAACACGGAAGAGTGAAAATGTCTGTAGACATTCCCTTCATTTTGCAGCATGTCTCTGGGAGATCCAAGTTCTGCCAAAAATAAGAGCTTTCAAGAGTGAGGTTTTATTTCCAAGGGTCAAGGAGTCTTTCTAAAACTGCTCTGAGAGCAAACCATTCTGCTCTCTGTACAGTTTATCTCTGAATTTTCGTGAAAGAAACAGAAGGCTAAGAAAGTGAGCATCTTCCAGAACTCAGTTACTTTCTCCAATTATGTGTCTGAGCCAAGTCCTGTCCTGTGCATCTACTTAAAGCAAAAAGAACAAATCTCTAAAGAGCTTTACAGTTTAAAACAACAGATTTTCTTTAAGTGCTAAACATGTTTCGACATTTAAAAACTGGAAATAAAATATGAGAGCACTTTTCATGTTGGAAAGCATGATCTAAAATTGGGCTCTATAGACCCTGAAGACAATCGCTGATAACCTGTTAAGCAACTACTCTGTGTAAGTTAGAATTCCATTCCTGCTGACTCACTGCTGTAGTCTGTATCTGAAATGTCTAACAAAAGCTATCTATTAAGGACCATTTTGGTCTTTGCGATTTAGAGTTAAAGTATAAGAGGTGAGGCTTAACGCTATGTTTTTAGCCATTTGGGGTGTGACTTTGAAGGGAATAGTGGGAAACAATGCCCTCTTCTTCTTCTTCCCCCTCCTGCACTTCCTCTTCTTCCTCCTCTTCCTTTAGTTCTCAGCCAGGAATTGGGCAGTTTTGCTATGCCATACGGTCTTGCCAAGATCTACTGACTTATGAGAGGCTAAAATCAAGAGACAAGTGGGTCACTGAAAAAAATATCTAGAACTGGAAGCCAAAATAAGCCTTTCCTCTTTATAAGTTGATTTTTCTATGTTATATTTTTATAAGGATAGAAAAATAACATAGACTCCAAAACTCATGTGGATATTATCCATATATGAAGTACATTTAGCACGCAGGCCAATTTCATGTATTCTACATAGTTTGTCGGGTCAGACTGCAAAAACCTCCCTCTGTTTCTGTGTCCTTGTTCAGCACATCAAATTACAAATATAAGTGTTTCATTATTCCAGAAAGTGGAAACAAAGTCATTAAGGCTGACTCATTAATCTCAGCACAAGACCTAGAATTCTCCATCCTAGAAAGAGAAAATTAAAGGCCTATAGTTGCAGATCAGGATAATGAAATCAAAGTAAAAATGATAAACACAACTAGACTTTGGTTCAATTACTTCAGAGATACATATGCTAATTTTTAAAATTAAAATTAATTAATTTTTTTGTTTTGTATGCATGTATGTAAGTGCAACAGTGTGTACAATGCCCACAGAGGTCAGAAAAGTTGCCTGATCCCCTGTAACTGGAATTCCTGACAGTTGTTAGCCACCATGTGGGTGCTGGGAACTGAAACTAGGTCCTCTATAAGAAGAGACAGTACTGCTGAGCCATCTTTCCAACCCCATATGCTAGTTTTTAACTTGTTATTACCTCAGCTCTGTATTGCATTATGATTACTCATTCTACAGATAAGTAAATTAGCTTTCAGAAAAATCAAAGCAATTTACCCAAGATTACTTCCTTAGCAAGTTGCCAGTTTGACATGAAGTGGTCAGATTTTGAAGGCTATGTTCCATGGCAGCGTGCCTTTCAGAGCCAGGACTGATGGTGACTCTAATGGTCTCCCCTAGGGTTCCTTAATGAGAGCTTTAAAAACCAAAAATCTATTAGCCTTGGGAAATAGAAACAGACACAATTGATCATACTGCCAGATTCCAAAACACCACCTTTACGTATTAACAGGCCCCAATTAAGACCATAGTTAATGAGTTAATGAACAAGTAATTAGATAGAAAACAGTAATATCAACTCAACACAAGCACATGTCTATTAATCTGCTGCTCCTTGGAAGTCATTAGACCCCAAAATGTATTGCTAAATGACATCTAGGTAGCTCAAAACTATTGTGATATTGCAGAAATATTCTATAAGTTCATTTACAACTTAGATTTTACTATTCTTGTTAAGAGATTATGAAGCCTTGTATAAAAACTAGTTGATTTATAATGATCAACTTAGAAAGCCTATCTTTTCATGAAGTACAAAATAAAAGATGAGCCGAGCATGGTGGTACATGCCTTTAGACCCAGTACTCAGGAGGCAGAGGCAGGCAGATCTCTGTGAATTCAAGGCCATCCTGGTCTACATAGTGAGTTCCAGGCCAGCTGGGGCTACAGGGAGAACCTGTCTTAAAAAGTAAAAAAAATAGACTCCCATCCTCAGACATCTTGGGAACAACTTAGACCTTTCTTGGGACCCAGGAGCACTGCTTCTGGACCTGGCCCCACCCTCACCTCACTCTGCTTCCGGGGACCTGCACCACCAGCTAACTCTCCTAGCCTGCACTCCCATCCTCAGACCTCTTCGTGTAAGTCTATAGCGCAGCCCTCTGCACTTTGACTCCCTAAGCCACATTCACCCTTCCATCTTCCCCGCTGTTCTCTACTCCTAGTTTGGGCCCTGGCCATTCCTAGTCTTGGGTCCCCAGACACCTGGGGAACCAATACTGCTTCCTGATCTTTTTCACGCAGACCAACTTAGTGCCTTCCCTGGGCCCTAGGAGCACTGCTTCTGGGGCCCCGCCCTCAACTCCCTTTACTTCCCTGATCCTGCAACACCCTCTAGCCTCTTTCTGGGGCTCCGAGGCTTACCTTTCGGCTCCCTGATCCTTTGCATCCAGTACAACCCAGCTACTCAATCCACTCCCTGGGAAATCTTGGGGCTTCTTCCCTCCCCATCTGCCTTTGCATCCCTGCATGGCATGGCCACAGCCAGGGTCTCAGGGCAGTCCAAAATCCAAGTTCCTGAGGCCAAAATCATTCTTAGAAGACCTAAGGAGAAAGTCTGAAAACTTCTGGCCCACATTGGAATTGGGACACCGTGGAACTCCTGAAGACAAAATCAATCCGGCCTCGACAATA
>NW_008347042.1:3927611-3927830 GCF_000622305.1 Nannospalax galili
AAAAGAATGACTATACCCAAGGGGTTGCAGAAAGAATTCCAACGAGGGTATAACAGTGTAAAAGGACAGCTATAGCAAGAATGTAAAACAAACAACAAAAAAAAAATGACAGGATTCAATACCCATTTTTCATTAACAACTTTAAACATTAACGGACTGAACTCCCCAGTCAAAAGACATAGACTATATGAATGGATTAAGAAACAAAACCCATCTTTT
>NW_008347042.1:3928190-3967834 GCF_000622305.1 Nannospalax galili
ATCTGAATTAAACAAAACCATATATCAAATGGACTTAACAGATATCTACCGAGTATTCCACCCAAACACCAAAGGACATACTTTCTACTCAGCACCCCATGGAACTTTCTCCAAAATCGACCGTATACTGGGGCACAAAACAAAGCGCAGCAAATACAAAAAGGTTGAAATAATTCCATGTGTTCTATCAGACCAAAATGTAATAAAACTTATAATCAACACCCGAAGAAGAAAATCACCACAAGAACACATGGAGATTAAACAACACACTCCCGAATGATGAATGGATCAAAAGAGAAATTAAGAAAGAAATAAAAGTATTCCTGGAATTAAATGAAAAGGACAATAGAACATGACAAAACCTCTGGGACACACTGAAAGCGGTCCTTAGAGAGAAGTTTATAGCTCTAAGTGGCTGCATCAGCATGTTTACCAGCCCTCCGGTCTTTCTAAACTGACTGCCATTGTCTCCGTCCCTTCTGTACCACCAAGGTTCATCTTCATTGTCTGCTGCCCACGGGGTGGCAGATCTCTCTCCAGAGTCTCCCCCAAGCCTTTGCAACCACTATAGCCTGAGTGTCTGGGTCATGTTACATGCCTTACCCTGCACAAGTAAGGCTTCTTACTCCCTCAAAACGAGCCTCAAATTCTTAGTAGGGCCTAAGAGGCCACATGACTGGGACCCCCATGTTCTCTCCTGCTCACATCCTCCATGCCATCTCCATTCCTTGCCTTTCACAGCCTCCTCCCATCCTGGGGCCTTTGCAGCTTACAGTCCCACTGTTGGACCCTACCTTAAAACCCTTCTGGCTTCAGATTTCAGCTGAAGCCTTGGCTGTTTGAGGCAGGCTTTCTCAAGCCTCCAGGCTAGGCCAGGCTCTCCCGTGGCCTTGAAGTGAGAATTTTGTCTGATTACCCTTTCTAGCAGATTTCACAATATCCTCACAGACTAAACAGTCAATGTTTGCTCAGTGAGTGAATAGCGGCAGAATAAAGACAGAGCCGTAGCAAGGGTGAGATTTTCAGGGACCTCCTAGGTCTCTGTGATCCTAAAACTGCACTGTCACCTAACTCCTCCATCAGAGAATGAGGCATTTCTGTTCAAGCAAATATTTTAATTCATTTATTCATTCACTTCAGGGATTTTTTTCCTAGTCTATGTACACCAGGCAAGCCCCAAACTTGGAATTCACCTGTCTCAGCTTCCCAAACGCTGGGATTACAGGTGTGTGCCTCTGTACCCAGGTTTAAGAAATATATTTAAAATGTAATTGTTCCAGGAAAGGCGTGCTGCTCTGTTCTCTCACTGGGAGAGGAGTTTAAGCATAGACAGGGCTGTTCAACCAGGAGTGTGCTTATGGATTACCAGGTTGATCCCCTGAGTCATAGGTACCACCTGGTAGGAGGGGCCGTAGGTCAAACACACTTGAGCCACAGCACACAGCATGAGTGTGATAGACAATGGTTCTCACTTCGTTTTAACTGGAGAGTCAGAGAAAGGGAAAGGAAGTAGTTTTATCTACTACATTGCAAGGCCAGGCATTAACTTAGAATGGTAGGTATGCTGTTACGTACATAGAACAGTATGTAGACCCTAAATACATGACCCATCCTCCCTTTTTTAGTAATCAGGAGGGTACAGTCTAACAGTCCTCTAGGTCTGGTCTTTATGTTGCTTACATTTGCCTTTTTCTCAACAACAGCAAAATGTGTGTGGTTCATCTCTACATTTTACATCCTGTTTATTTTAAAATTTACCAGACACACAATCTTTCAGGCAAAGCTTGGCTGCAATTTTCTATTCTAAACTTCTAATTTGTGTGTGTTTGTGTGTGAGGGGGGTAACTTAGCAGAGTTTGGAGGGGGATAGTTAGACTAGTAAGCATTAGCAGGAATCTAATACTTTCTGTTCATTTGTAGCTGGACCTAATCTGGCTCAAGGCACATTTGAAAATGAACCACTAGCTGTTACTCCTAACAACGGAGAAACATCTTCATCTTTGTCCCCTCACTGCCACATATGGGAACTGGGTAGAAAGTAACTTCTATGTGGCAGGCACTTGTTTAGTCCACTGTTGTATTCCCATTGCCAAGAACAATGTCTCAGATAGAAAAGCTATTCAGGAAGCATTTGAAGGAATGGTTGATGGAAGGATGACATGGTGGAGGGAAGGAATGTTTGACTGAGGGACTATTTGAGAGGAAGGAGCAAAGACTCAAAGGAATGTGCATATGACCAGTTCTCCACAGGTGTGCAGATGGTGGACTGTTTCCTCTCAGAGCCTAAGAGGAGGATGTGACAGGTGATTCCTGACTGCCAACTTGATTGAACTGCTAGATGCTTAGACTAGTGGAACGCAACTCTTGGGGCATCTGTGAGGGCTTCCAGAGATGATTAATTCCTGAGGGTTCTGACCCAATGAATGGTTTTAGCTATTGATTGATTCAAAATGTGAATCGATTATGTAATGGTGTTGGAACTATGAAGGATGGGGTCTGCTTGGAGGAAGCGAATCACAGGGGTGTGTCCTTGGTGGCTCTATGTTACTCTGGCCTCTTCCTGTTGCTGCTCCACTCTGCTTCCTGTCTGCCATGACATGAGTTGTTCTATCACACCTTCCCTGCTCTGGTGGACTGAACCCTCAGAAACTGTGAGCCAAATAAACCTTTCTCCCTTAAGTTATATCAGATATTTTGTCACAGCAAGGCAAAGTTGACTAATATAGAGTGTCTGAGAGACTGTCACATTTCCCCAGAGAAGAAGGACAGTGATCACCCACCTGCTTGGAGAGGTAGAGTTCTGGTTTGACACCAGAAGGGGCCTTGGAGAACAGCTAAACTTCACCCCTCTTTCCTGCCTGTGCCTAGTCAGTGGCATGGGAAGAGCTCATGTTTAGGAATTAGTAAGGCAACACCATGACCATTTAACAGTGTTCTTGCCCACCGTCAGCCCAGCTCCTTTAACTTGGTCCACTGCTGCTGCCAGTAGTGATCAGGATAAACACAGTTCCCATCCCTTGGTCCTCACCAAGCCTCCGACCCCCTAGTGGATCTTCAAGAAGGCCCAGAGACAGAGGGGTGAAAAGGAGAATGACTGACTACCTAGAGCTTGGCGATGCTTTTGAGCCAAGGCCCACGGACTAAGGCAGAACTCAGAGGGACTGCCTTTTTTTCTTACAAGTTCCAGAAGATCAGGCCTGAGAACTGCTGAAAACTGAGAGTTGGACCTGGACTCTCCTGCATCATTTGGGGACTTTCAATCCATGATGAAGAAAGAGATAATAGTACTTGCACAGCACTAACTGCTAGGCATGCGCAAGAAACTTACTTATGCTAAGTCATTTGACCTTCCTATTAGTCCAATGAAAAGCTGCTGTCACCCTTCTGTTCTACAAGCAAGGGACTGAGAGACCGAGTAATGTTACCTTTGGAAGGTCCCATAGCTACCAAGTAACTGGCAGAGCTGGGATTCAAATGCACGCACCAGGCCCCTTGTTGTGCTTGACCCCAGGTGCTTTACCATACTGCTTCTCAAGTCTGAAGATTATGAAATGTTGCATGCATTCTGTAGCTCTAGAAGCATCTATTATAAACCAGGCTCCCTGGGGCTGGAGAGAAGGATCAGCAGTTAAGAGCACTGGCTACTCTTGCAGAGGACCTGGGTTCAATTCCCCGCACCCACATGGCAGCTAACACAAACCCTAACTCCAGTTCCAGGGGATCTAATGCCCTCTTTGAACCTCCATGGGCGTTGCACAACATGGATGCACTTACATACATATAGGCAATACACACATGCACAAAAAATAAAAATAATAAATAAAATATTTAAAAAATAACAAACCAGGCTCTCTGCAGGAATCCAAAGGCAGAAATAGCCACCCCTCAGCCTTGGAGAATGGCTCAGAAAGTGCTTCCTTGAAGTTCCCATGGCCCCATCACAGATGTGATCACCTAAAAGCAAGAGAGCTCACTTGTCTTCCTGGAGGTTTCATTAGAAATAGATGGATTTGAACATGGTCTTCGAGGTTCTGATCACAGGCCAGGGTTATTTCTATCCCAGTGTGTTTACCAGTGACTGGACACATGGATATGTGCAAGGCATGTAGCTAGACAGCAATGACTTGTGCTTTGCTACAACACATACTGATTACACACATTGTAGATTACCGTTAGGTGTCAAATTAAATGCTGCATCCTACCCAAAGCCACCACCTCCTTTACTCACTTTCTTGGAGGTGAGGGACAATATGATAATTTTGTGTCACCTTATTGGACTATGGATGCTCAGATAACTGGAAAACATTGCTTCTGGGTGTGTCTGTGGGGTGTTCCAGAAGAGATTGAATCGGTAGACTGCGAAGAAGATAACCTCATCAATCCAAACAAGCATTACCTTATGTGTCAGAGGTGTGAATGAAGCTGAATTTGGCAGTGCAATCTTGTAATCCCAGCTACTGGGGAAGCTGAGGCAGGGGGATCAAAAGCTCAAGACCAGCCCCAGCTATAGTGTGAGTTCAAGGCTAATCTGGGTAACTTAGACCCTGTCTCAAAAGGGAAAATAAAAAGAAGGGTGGGGAAAGTGAGATGGCTCAGCGGGTAAAGGCACTTTTCACTAAGCCTGATGACCCCGTTTCAATCCCTGGAACCCATATGGTGGAAGGAGACAACTGACTCCTACAAGTTGTCCTCTGACCTCCACATGTTCTCCACAGCACACATGCCCACACATACATATCGCAGATACACACTTGAAGAAAAAAATGTAAAAAATAAAAATTAATTTAAAAGATGACTGTGTATATTCAGTGGCAGAGAACTTGCCTAGCATGTGTGAAGTCCTGGATTCAGTCTGCAGTACCACAATCAACAGAATAGGGAGAAGGGAGGTGGTATTCACTTCCTCTCTGTCCTAGCCAAGATATCCATCTTCTGCCCCCAGACCTTGACCTCCTGGTTCCTCAGCTTTTGGACCCAGACTGGGACATATACCATCAGCCCCCCTGTTCTCAGTCCCTCAACTCTGCCACATCTTCCTCCACTTGCAGATGGCAGATCATGAGACTTCTCAGGCTGCTGGAGCCTTCCCAGGGCACTGGTCCCTTTAAAGGTCTGTATAGTGCCCACAGGTGCTGTGCTCCTTCAAAGTCCCAATGAATATAGTACATTGTTTTGAAAGAGTGAGTCCATTCCCTTGTGAAATGCCCGATTCAACCAGCCGTGGACTCCAGTCAGAAGAAAACAATGTTCTAAGCCTCGGTAGTATATAGAGAGCCCTGCTTCCCAGCTTCCCGGCTTATAGGAATGATTCTGCCGCCTTATGGATTTGTTTGCCCACTGCGAAGCTTTGCCCTTTTGTAATGAACTCTCATTAAAACGCCCAGTTAGTACATCGATAAGTTTATCCTTTGCAGAAGGCGAGCCTACTGGCACTGTAGTGAGGCGGCCTCTCTGTGTTCTTAAGGCATCGATTAACCCTCGCCTGCCAGAAATCATTAGCGAATGGATTGCTATTTTCTGATAGTTTTGAAAGGAGAGTAACTCTCAGTAAATAATCATTGGCTGCCTTCCCAGGGGGGAAAGCCAGCTCAGAGGAGCTCAGAAACACCGCATTGGTTCATTTTTGAGTGGGTGTATTTACGGAGGACTGGAAATTGCATTCCAAGCTACTAATTATAGGATAAGCATGCCTGCTTACCCAGGCAGCCAGCATGTCAACTCTGCTCAGAGCTATCACATTACATACAGTTTCTCTTCTCTGGATAATTAACAGGATCAAAATATTACTGTCAGATTCGAGGGGAAAATTAACACATTATCTTAATTGTCTTTTCTACTCAGGTAGGAGACATTACCATTTCAAAACGGGCTTGTTTAATGCACTGGAATTTTAAACTGCGATTGCTGAAGTCGTGGTTAATCCCTTCCCAAACTTTGATCTGCTATTGCAGTATGGTTGGACCCTGACTTCTCGGTTTCAATTTTGAACTATTTAAAAATGGCGACAGAGAGTGCCACAATGTGCCAGATACAGTGCCAGAAAATACAGTTTATTGGTGTACATGTTCACATATTACTTATGACTGTTTTAGTTCAACAACAGCAGAATTAAGTAGTTCCGGCAGTGACTGTTCTACAATCCTGAATTATTTACTATCTGGCTCTTTACAAAAAAAAAAAAAAAAAAAAAAAAAAAAAAAAAAAAAAAAGTAGGAAACAACATATCTTAAAAAGAAGTGGAAATCTTCTTTAAAGGGTAAAAACTCATCCAATTTTATGTCTTACAGGGCTTTTACTGAGTTCATTATTGTATGACTGTATTAATTCAACTATGAACCTAAAAATTTACAGCCACCTTTGAAAGAGATGTATCCTTGCTCTGGAATGTGTTACTGAATATGTTAAATCTGTAATGAAATGTTTCTAAAAAAAAAAAACTTGAAAAAAAAATTTGCAAATTAAAAAAAAAAAAGTCCAAAAAATAAAAAAATAAAAATAAATAAAAGATGAGTATGAGGCCTGGAGTGGAAGGGCTATGAATCTATCAACGAAGCATTGTTTTCCTTTCTACACCAAAATTAGATGATTATTCCACTTTCTGGATTCCATTATCACAGTAGATATCTTCTCTGTGGGAATTCTCCTAAAGCATCTAATAGTTTGGCTCCTGATTCTCAACACTGTCTATTACAATCACCTGGAACAGTTTTAAAGCGTGCTTATGTTCCCATTCCAGTGAGAATTTTCTTTCACGGCTTTTGTTTCAAATATATAATGGGAGAAACATGCTCAAATGTTGAGTAATTTCAATTTATAAGAAAACAAAGGTAGGGGTTGGAGAGATGGCTCAGTGGTTGAGAGCACTGGCTGCTCTTGCAGAGGACCGAGGTTCCATTTCTAGCACAAACATAATGGCTAACAACCGTGTTTACAACCAGTTCCAGGGGATCTGATGCCCTCCTCTGACCTCATGGTCATTGCAGGACACATGGGTGCAATTACACACATGTTGGCAATACACTCATACATATAAAATAAAAATGATAAAATTTTTAAAATAAAGAAAATAAAACTAAAAAATAAGTAACTTTCTCACCAAGACATGTGACTTGTAAGTAGAGAGAATAATATTTTGACTTGAGTCTGCAGTATTTTAAAGGCAGTACTTTGCACCCCACTACCATATCTACAGTTTAGGACTGAAGTCATAGAACAAGGGCATGATATGAATGACAGGAGAAGGTAAAGCATTTTCTCTGCCTCACAAGGGATTGCAACTGTGGTATCAACAAGAACAAGACCATGCTGCTCCTCAAAGAAACTGCGTGGTGCCCATCATCCACCCTGAACAATCTGAAGCTGTCTTCCAAAAAGAAGATGTTTAATTCAGTGTTGTGGGCTTTTCCTTGCAAGGTAGTCAGAGCGTGTCACAGTGGTTATACAGAAAAATATTTTTGTAAGATTGCCTTACAATATTGGGAACACAAATCTATTAAGTTGAGGACTCCGTTTCCTGTGTGGTAGGTACAGATGGAAGACTGAGAACCCATGAGGACAACAGCTATATACCAACTGCCTGTAGTCTATATTTTATTCAACCACAGATCTGCAGTTCTCAAGTGTGATCCAATCAAGCACTGCATACTATCACAATGAAGCTCAGATGATACTCTCCTTTTAATTTTCATTCTTTCTCCTGGAAACAGTAGAATTTTCTGGAGGCTGCATGGCATAAAATATCATAAAAATATTCACAGAGCATACGTGGTCTCATTCTATCAATCAGAATTTAAGGAGACCTAAAATAATGATAGTCTCAGCCTATGTTTTGGTTTTCCTCAATTTTCAAAAGCTTGTGTAATGTAATATATAATATACTTACTGTTTGCTACTTTATACAAATTACTGCTTTGAAAATATCTTAGTTTTAATTTCTAATGTGGGAAATAACTACAGTCAGTACAACACATGTAAAGTCCCTCAAGTCTCTCAGGAACTTTTAAGGTCCAACAGGGTTCGAGGCGCAAAGACTGAGGAACACTGCTGCAAGTGATCTTTAGGCTTGGGTGAATCGCATCCTTTTATAGAAGGCTCCTGTGTTGATGTCTCCATCAGATGTGGATGTGATGTTTGCCACAAGCACTCAAATACTTCAGGTACCCAATATTCAAGGCTGCCCTGCACCAAAATGGGCCCCTCAGCTTTCTTGATCTTTTTGCCCTCAGTGTCTTTGCACATGCTGAGTACAAGGACATAGTCATGAACAATGAACAATCCCCTCGTGGATCACATTTAAGTATGAAGAAGAGACGGAAAATATTCAAACAGGGAACATAAGCAAAATGGTGAAACAGCACAAAGCCATGAAATATAAATAACCTAAGTGTGCTTTGCCTGTTGTGATGAGGATGAGTTACTCTAATTAGGTAACTTTACATTTTATATAATGAGCAGTGACTAGTTCAGTGAAAATGAGGAAAGGCTATTGTCTGGGATCAAGGTATCATTAAATGCAAAGGCTCTAAGGCCAAAGCAATTGAAAACACAAAAAGGAGAGGAAGAAGTGAAAGGTAGGTCAAAGAAAGGCAGGGCTCCAGCAACATGCAGGTCATACTATAATTGTAATAGGAATCTCTGGCAGAATTTTGAGCCAAGAAATTGTGTGCTCTTTTTCATTCTTTAAAAATAGCATCCAATCTGTGGCGAACAGACGGCAAGAGGTCAAGAATGGAAGGAGACACAATAGGATCCATTTACAAATGAGAGTTATATGACAATTATTTTATTTTGCTTTTGTCTAGAGTTAGGATCAAGCTAGGTATGTGAGTTTTAAGGGAACAATAACTGGGTCCTTGGATTATGTGTTTTCAAATATGCAAAACACAATGATAGTTACAGGAAAATAAATTAAGTATATAAATTACTGTGAGTATAAGTACATTCCTCTATAAGGAAAATAATGCTTAAATGGTCTTAAAGATACTTTGGGTATGGTAGTTTAAATGAGAATGTCCCCCAGAGGCTCCAAGTATTTGAGCACTTTGTCCCCAGTTGATGCCACTATTTGGGGAGGTCTTAGAAGGAGTGACTATGCTGGATGAAGCAACTGTAAGTTCAAATAAACTCTTCCTTCTCTAAGTTGCTTTGGTCAGTGTTTCTATCATAGCAACAGAAAAGTAACTTATACAGTGGGTTAATAATTGCTCAAGTAACTTTAGTGTTAAATAATAAATGATATATTATTCATAAATTATATTGTAGGTATTAAAGAACGTCATAGCTCTTTAAAAAATAAGAATATTCAGAAGCATGCCAACCTAGAACATGAAGGAATTGTGATTTTCAGAAAGTGTATAAACTGAGTTGTAATAGCGTACTTATAACTACAAATAAAAGCCTATAGTCAGTGTTCGTGGCAGAAAACCACAGTACTGTTGTATGGCAAATATCTTTAATGCTACTTCTTCAGCAATAGGATCATAGCACCAGTCAAGGACTCAAGGACACATGATTGATGATGCGTTGTGGAAAAAATAAAAGGAAAGCACACTTGGTGAAAAATAGGTGGGTACAACTATGTACCTGACTAGGCCCATCTCCGGGTTTTAAATTAAAGTTACGAAACGTTTATTATCTGCCTTGGAGTAGAAACTCCTTAAGATGCTTCTTTGTCTACTGAAAGTTTTCTTGCATGTTTTATACAGTAACTGGAAGTCAGAACCAGGGTTGTATGCACGCACACACACACACATGCACACAGACACACAGACACACACACACACTCACACAGACACACACACGCACATCTCCATACACAGGTGCATGTGTGCATGCATACACAAGCATAGGCTGTTGTTCTGAATAGCTTCAGTGTCATCTTGACACACTTGGGTTGAGGGAGCCTCAAATGGAGAATTTCCTCCATTGGACTGGCTTATGGCCATGTCTATGGGGCATCTTCTTGATGGTTGAGTGATGTGGGAGGGCCCAGCCCACTGTGGGTGGTGCCACCCCTGGACAGGTAGGCCTATGTTATATAAGAAAGCAGGTTGAGTGGGGGCCAGAGGAGCAAGCCAGTAAGCAATGTTCCTCTACAGCCTGTGCTTCACCTCCTGCCTCCAGGTTCGTGCCCCAAGTTCCTAACCTTGGGCTCCCTGATGAATTGTGACCCTGGAGATGGAAGCCAAATAAACCGTTTCCTCCCCAAGTTGGTATTGGTCAGAGTATTTTGTCACAGCAATGGGAAAACAAACTAGGAAAACTGTGAAGTAGTTTAATTTCACTAAGCTCTGTTTTAAGAAATGCCAAAATGTTCCTACATCCAAATCATAAAAACATATAAAATATATCTTCTCATATGTTTAAGAATTTCACTGTCTCAAAGAACCTGCATTTAAAACCAGAAGCTTAACATTAAAATTCTTAACAGTGGGGTCATTTTTGTCATTTATCGTGTATCTCTTGTACTTAAAGGTAGTTTATACTCAGTATATTTTGCTGCCTCAGAGCTAATAAATTAGATCTAATAGGATCAGGCATTTTAGAGGATTCTAAAACTAAATGCACTAAGCAGTGTCCACTCATAAGAGAAATAACATTGTCATAAATTCATCCTGTCAAATGGTATACTTTTATCTCTTCAACTTCTTAAAGTGAATTTTCTTATGATGATGTCAGTAAGGAACTTTAAGACATTCTCAACTAAGGATGCTCCTTATTCTCACAGATTAGATGAAGCCATAGGTAGGGAAATTCAATAGATTTCATCCTAGCCCTATCTTTAAGGACAATAGTATGCTGTAAATATTTCACTGTTGGCTCTCAGAGGCTGGGGATGGGATGTAGAGACCTAACAGTTATGGAGTTTGCCAACTTCTGTGATGTAAACACCTCAACTAGATGCATTTGATGCCACTAATTTGAGATTACCAACCATAGGGTTGGAAGAAATATGTGAGATCAGATCTCCAGAATGACTGCCATAGGACACCATCACGGGATCACTGTAGACCAGGAGCAGTGATATCTGCTGGCCTATCTGCTGAGATTCTGGTAGATTGTGAGACTGATTGCAGCTACCACAGGCATCTACTTGGAAAACTAAGTACACAACTACTTTCAATGTATAATTTGTAAATAAAATCACCTCTCATCTTACGTGTCATAAGATATAATCATGTTTCTAAAACCAATAATTTTTATTAAATCAAGACTTAGTAGAATGTAGATGTCTAAGTTTTACCCCACACTATCTGCTCAATCGAATTTCTAGTAGTTGCTGAAGAATTCTTTTAAAATGAATGGAAACTTTGGTCATGGGAAAGAGGCACACGCACACCAAGAATCTGGCTTACCAGAACTGGTCTCATGACATATCTGGGCCCTAAGGTCAGAGTTAAGTGTTCTGGCAATGAGTGTTGGATGCTTCAACGTTTTCTCTATCTTTGGAGGATCTGATTGTGGGCTTTTCAGGCCACAGACTTGTTCAGTGTTTGTGTTTAGAAAAGCCCTCTCACTGAAGGTCCCAGAAAATTAGAAAAAACGACAGAAACTGCCAGTCCATAAATGGCTCAAAATTTCTAGATGAGAATTGAAACTCCTAAGAAAATCTTCCATTAAGAATTTAAAAATTTTTTCTGCAATTAGGCAGAGATTTCTTTAAGTATATTAACCATGTTAAGAACATCACCTCCTGAAAAAAATATCACTTTAATCCAGCTTCCGTGCATTACTATCATTTCACAGCTTATTCCACCTTGAGCAATATAATATGACAGTTTTTGCTTTATTACCATGTTTTAAGAACATCAGATAATTTTATTGATAAAAGGAAATTTATAGCCCTACGATGAGACTCTTTGTTCTTGGCTTTAAGATAAAACATAAGGGGCAACTGCCAATGGACATTTAGAGTAGGCTTTATAATAATTAGATCAGTAGCTTTCAGGGACATATCACTATTCATAAAAAGAACAATGGAGAAGAAATTATTAAATGTTATTTTTAAAACAGTGAACTATTTCTCAACCAACTATGAAACAAGCAGCTAAATTTATTAAAGAGGAATAAATAGAAAAAAACATGCACTTGGTAAAGAAGTTAAAGAAAATGAGAAAATACAAGAGAACAGTCTTTGTCATGAAAATTTAAATTATAGCTGAATAGTTCTACCACAGTGGATGTCATTAACGAGCAAATAGGTACGGGGTTTAAGTAGAATCTTAGAACTAATTTAAGCCAACAACTTTCATTAAATGTTAAGGCAGCTGAGGTTATTGGTGATTGGTTATTACATGATTGGATCTAGACTGTTTTCTTTTCTTTTTTTTTTTTTTTTTTTTTTCCTTTAGAGACTTCTAGAACCACAGACATGGACCCACAATGTAACCTGAGAAGCTAGAAGGCAGATGATACTAAAGAACGCATTCATTTGTATCCTGAGCACAGGTGCTGAGCAGGGCCATGCAGAGCATGTCTGATCTGGTAGCAGGTGTCACTCGTCTGCTCTCTCTGTTCTCACTGCTCAGAATGAGGTCCATGAATGGCAGTCCTGGAATTACCCAAGAGCTTGTCAGAAGTCCAGAGTCTTTTGGGCCTGGACTAGATTACAGTATTAGATTCTGCATGTCTCAGGGTCCCATGTAGTCCCCACACAGTCACCACATACAAGAAAGTCTGAGAAATACTGGCACAAAGAATGCATTTATTCAAAATGGAGGAGTGTTTGCTAAATGAACACATTTCACCTTTCTGTCCTTTCTGTTCTTTGGAAGTCAGGAAGATAGAAAAAAGTTAATTATGATACGTGTTTAAAATATTTATGGTGCTACATCACAGTAGGATTCTCATACATATGAAAAAAAAAGATTTCTACAATAACACCATAAAATTCAACAGTGTAAGTTAATTGCATGATCATATCTTTATTACTGCCAACAAATTCACATTTTGGTTTATTTTTATACATACTGCATTTGCAGAGTTAATCCACTGCCTTTATTACCTCAGCTTTGTTGAGGCATAATTGACAAAATTGGTTGAACACACACACACACACACACACACACAAACACACACACGTATATGCAACAATTTATTTTCCGTTCATCCACTAAATTACACCTAGGTTCTTTCCACTTCCTGGCTAGTGTGTTTAATGCTACAGTGAATATGGAGTGTAGCTATCTCAATGAGACTCTGGTTTTGCTTCCTTAGCGTTAGCCTAGATCACATGGTAATTGCATTTGTAAATTTGTAAATGTCCAGTCTGTTTTCCAAAATGTCTGGATCAAGGTATATTCCCTCAACAACAGTGTGATAGTGTTCCTCTCCCCTGTATCCCTACCACTATCTGTTATTGCTTGTGTTTTTGCCAATAAATATTCTTAGAGATATAAAATAATATTTCCTATTTTCATTTAAATTCTTTGATGATTAGCACCTGATCCTGTATCTGCTGGCCTTTGACTCTTTGAGTTTTTCATCCATTTAAAACATTTTAAAAATTGCATTCATGCACATACATATATGTGGCACAGAATCTGTGTGGAGGTCAGAGAACAGAGTTCTCTGAGTTCCTGGGGTTTAGCAATAAACACTGTCACCCTCTGAACCATCTTGATAGCTCCTTTTATTCATTTTTATTGATTGCTTGTTTTGTTTTGCTTTGAACTATTAAGTTATCATATACAGATTTGTTTTGCCTGCATGAGTGTAGGTGTACCACATGTGTGTAATGCTTGTGGAGATCAGAAGATGGCATTGGCACCCTAGAACTGTAGATACAGATGACACAATTGTAAGCCACCATGGGGGTGCTGTGAATCGATTCCTGAGTCCTCTGAAAAAGCAGCTTGTGTTCTTAACTGCTGAGCTATCTCTCCAGCCCTATAGGCTGCCTTTTCATTTCATTAGTGACATGCCTTTAAATACTTAATAGATTAATAAATAGCAGTTACTGTGCCTGTCGCAAATACTATTCTGACATACAGCACAATTTTTGCCTTCTAATGCCTCCCAGAAATAATGCTTAAAACTTAAGCAAGCTAGCTAATGCTCTGCCTGCTGCTTCCTGGGGGAAAAATTCAGGGGAAAAAAAAAAAAAGGGTTTTCACAGGATCTACAAATTCCTAAAGCAGCTGGAGAACTTATAAAAAGAAAGGCATTTGACCATTTCCATGGGAGCCTCTTCATATATCCATTATCAAGTAACAAAAATAAACAATATAGTGACCTGCTACCTACCATTAGGGGAGGGTAAAGGATTTTTTTTCCCTAACTTCTGCTTCAGCTCTATTATTTTCTATTCCGAGTGGCAAGTGGCACGTTTGTTTATTTATTTATTATTTATTTATTCATTTATTTATGTATTTATTAGTTCTGACAACTTTGTCAGTTCTCTCCTTCCACCATTACATGAGTTCCAATAATTGAACTCAGGTCACCAGGTTTGCAACTGTCTTTATTTACACACTGAGCCACCTTGCAGGCCCACTGTGGCTTCTTAACCATGCTCTATTGATGTCCTTAATCTCTGCAAGTTAGCCATTAACACCAGTTATTGATTTCACTCCTCAGAACCCAAATCTTCTCAAATAGATCTTGTTTTCGAAGTGCAAGAGCAACAGCGGCCCAAATCTACTGGATACACACTGTGTATTCACATTTCTTCTTAAGTGTTTGATGCTCTAAATTTTCAAATACTGAAATGAAATTGTGATTTTAAAACAATGCCATAAAAACTTTGGGAGATGATCATCAAATGATGCTGAAGAATAAAATTAGATCCTTATCTATCACCCTGCAGAAAAGTCAACTACCAATGGACCAAAGACCTCAAAATAAAACCTGAAACTGTGAAACTGCTAGAAGAAAATATAGGCAGTACCCTACAAGATATAGGTACAAGAAAAGACTTTCTAAATTAGACATCAGTTGCTCACGGATTAAGGTCAATGATCAACAAGTGGGACTTCATTAAACTAAAAGGCTTCTCTACAGAAAAGGAAACAACCATTAAAGTGAAGAGAATCTCACAGAGTAGGAGAAAAATCTTCACTATGTGATGGAGGATTAACATCCAGAATGTACAAAAAACTGAAAAAAAAAAACAACGAAAAAAAATCAAGAAAACAAATGACCCAATTAAAAGATGGGCTGTGTATCTAAAGAGAGAGTTTTCAAAAGAATAAATAAATATTACTAAAGAATCCCTTAAAAAGTGTTCAACATCCTTAGTAATTAGAGAAATGTAAATCAAAACCACCTTAAGATTTCATCTTACCCCAGTCAGACTGGCTGAGATCAAGAGAACAAATGATACCAAGTGCTGTACACTTCTTATGGGATGGCAAACCCATGCAACCATTATAGAAAGCAGTGTGGAGAGTTCAGGGAAACTAAAAATGAATCTCCCATATGATCTGGTTATACCACTCCTTGTCATATACCCGAAGAACTCATCCTACTGTAGAGATACTTGTAAGTCCTTGTTTGTTGCTGCTCTTTTCAAAATAGCTACAAAATAGAAGTGACCTAAGAGTCCCTCAACTGAAAAATGGACAATGAAAATGTACATTTACACAATGGAATTCTACTTGGCAGTGAAGAAAGACAAAACCATGAAATTTGCAGGAAAATGGATAGAACAGGAAACTATTATACTAAGTGAAGTAACACAGACCCAGAAAAATGATGTCTATTCCCCCTCATTTGTGGATCTTAGCATCAAATCATTGTATATGAGTATAGATCCCAATGTAACTACAGCAGCCAAGAAAATGAACAGAAACCATGGAGGGAAAGGGAAAGAAGGTGCCTCAGAGAGAGGAGTATTAGGAGACAGGTGTTATCAAGGGTGAAATCAGTAAAATGAGGGTATTTAACTGGGAGGATAAGATATATATATGTGAGGAAGGAGCCCTGGGGGGGGGTAGATCACAGGAGACAGGTATTATCAAGGAGGAAATGGGGAAAATGGGGTTACTATAAGTGGGGAGGGAGGAGGGAGGATTAGACAGGCAGAGAGCTAAGCTGGTGTGAAAAACCAGAGGAAAATGGATTACTTTGAAAGCCTACTGAAATACAGGTATAATATCTGTACATGAGTGCACATATATAGCTGAAGGCTATATAACAAGAAACACAGTGACAGACAGGAGAAATATCCCTTTGAGTAGAGCTGTTGGTCAATTTTTACACAGACTGTTGCCACAGCCCTTGATTATCTCCCAGAACTTGAAGGTAATACCCTACTGCTGAAGACAGGACATGCTCCGTACACAGGCCTTGGAACAATGGAAGCCTCCTCCCTGAAAACTAGCTCTCATAGTTGCTGAGGACGCTATGCAAATTGCTGCAGGAGAAAAATCAATCAATAATTTAATCCCAGCTTTAAAGCCTAAGAACCACACAATGACCAGCACAGCAAACTATATTGGTACATGAGTGACACTTTTGTCTTGGAGGTAATCAACACCTCCTAATTGGACTTAATTAAAGCCTGCTCAGCAGGACTGAACTCATGTGTAACACTGTAAACATAGCCAAATTAAAATGGCTAGAGAGGTAATAGATCTTTGAGAAAGCCCTAAGTTTGTCACATCTTTAGACAAACATAATTTCTTACTATATGCTAAATACAGAGCCTTACATTTACAGACATGTATTCCAGTCACCACTCATCAAAGAAGCTTCTTTTGCAATAGATGGAGACTATTACAGAGTTCCACAACTGATCACACACAGAGAATAAATGTCTGTGAGATGCCCAACCCTAAATGACACATCTACAACGGAACCTCTACACTTAGGCTCATGGAAGATAGTGGAACAAGGGTTAGAAAGAATACTTACGTATCTCTCAACTCCCATCAGCATAGCTTTCTCATGCAACAGAGAGTAATAAACACAAAAGGACACAACTGGCCAACGTGTAGAGAATAAGAGACTGTAGAGTGTAGGTTCCTGGACAAGCTTCCTACATTAAACTTCACCCACCCAGGTCTCAGGGACCACTGTAGAAGAAGGGGTGGAAAGGTTGTAAGAGCCAGGGAAGAAGGTGCATCACAACAAGGAAATAGTCTTACAAGCTCCTGGAAACTTGCTCATATGAACTTGTAGCAATGGTGACAGCATGCACAAGACCCATGTAAACGCAATCAGAAAAAAACCAGCATAGCACTGGAGAAATGAGCAGGAGGCCAGAACTTTGGGGCAGATCTATGGCCACTGATTACTGATGGGTGAAGGAGAATTGATCTTTAAGGAAGTGATTGCTAGACAGGCTCAACAGGCTCCGGTGGATGAACTCACACCAAGGGACATCTAGGTTCACAAACATGTTAAATATATGATAAAATGTATGAAGTCTTGTGGGCAAGACATGGGAGGGGTACAGACAGGAAAGAGGGTCTAAAAATGATTAAGACGTGTGAAATCCAAAAATTCGATTAAAAATGTATTGAAAAATAAAACTTTGGAGACAGGGGAAATTAATGGTGCAAATATAGAATGTGGAGAACAGGAGAATCAACTGACTCTTCAAAGTGTTTGTTGTATTTTTATAGGCCACAAAAGTGCACAACACATAGATGCAGTTCAGTGAATATATCGACAAAGTGAAACCTCTACCTGAGGAATCACTATGCAATTCGGCCAGTAGCTTCTTCGTGTCGGTTCCCCATATAACCACTACGTCTGTCACCATATATGATCACTGTCCTTTGCAAGGCTTTTCTTTCTTTTCTTTAGGGTACTGTCAATAAAGAATGTGTCAAAAGGAAAAAAAAAGATAGGCATTTGCTTACAAAACATATAAATAATGTGGCATTCCTTTGTTAATCCAACATGTTTTGGAAAGTTAAACACATTGTTTCATTTAGTGAAAGGTCATTTGTTTTCATTGCTGATATTAATTTATTCTTTTCATTGCTATTACTCTGGGTGGATACTTGGTTTATTTCTATGTATTGGCTGGATTGTAATAAAAATAAACCACTGCTGTGTAATTCTTTGATGTGGGTCTGAAGACCATGTAAATGACCTTCTCAGATGCAGATCCAGAATAGTAACTGCTGGGTCATCAGCAATCACATAGTCAACTGGGCTCCCATTGCTTTTCAAAATGGCTGATTTTATTAACCCTCCAGTCATAAGAAATTTTCAGGTCTTCACCTATACTTGAAATTGTGAGACTTATTTTTTTCTCTTGTCAACTGTTGATGGGGAATTGACTCTAACTGTAGTTTAATTAGCATTTCTCTATTCTTAATGAAGTTGACTGCCAAGTTCTTACTCAACATTTCACTTTCCTCTTTGGTAATACACTGGTTCAAATCTTTTCCTCTTTTTTTTCCTACAGTCATGTGATGTGTTTAGGTTCACCTATAAGGCTTTTGTACACATTTTATTTATACAGTGGGTCTAGTTCCTTCATAATGTATTTGCTGAAAAGGTTTTCTCCATTTCATAATTTGTCTTATTTGTCTTTTGACTCTTTGCAGTGTTTTTTTCTACCTGTGTCAGAGATACATATTTGACAGCATTATGACAAAGTAAAACAATAACAAAAGAAAAATACCACAAATAGCAAGACAAAACAAAACACAAACAAGTGTAAATGACCTTATATCTTTAAAAAAACACTTCTTGAAAAATATATTCAATATCATTATTAACAATTTTGCATCCTAGTAGTGATCTGTCAGTACTCATACATCTGGTTTCAGTCATACATATCAACTCAGAATTGCCCAAACCTTTCTTTGAAAATGCTTTTTAAAAGATTTCTATATTTGTCTGAAAAATTTCCTTCTACAGAACCTCAAGACCTAGATAACTGACCTATATGTACCAAATTGACTTTTTTAAGTTCAGTTGATTAAATGCCACATGAGATACTAACAAATCAATTTCTTTGGCAGTTTATAATCAAAGGCAACTCATAAAGAATATAAGGTAGTTTATGTATGGAAATCCTATTTGCCTTGGCAGAAACCCAACTGATGAGTGGGTTGGATTTTTGTTTTTTCTTCCTTTCTGATTCTATGAATCCAGGCTCTCGAAATCTGAACTCTGCCTAAGTACATGATGCTTGCTATTTTATCTAGCATGAAGAATCTGCACTTCCAGATTCTAATTTCAACATACTGGAAGTAGTGCTAACAGAACCTAATCTTTTGCAGCTTGCCCCTCCACATCCCCTGCTCCATCCCTTTCTGTCTTGCTTGTGCCTAGAGGCTGAGCCCTGTGGACTCCATCATGGGATGGAACTTTTTTAGGGGCTTTCTTAGGGGCTTCCACAGTGAAGACTCTGATAGGAAAAACAGAGCATCCAGAGGGTAAATTGAGGTTGGGAAAGGCACGACCAAGTCTCTCTTTCTGCTTGTAGCTTCTGGCAGGTTGTGCACCTTGACCACGCTGATATTCTCTGCTCAGTTCTCTCTGTGTTTCCTGAAAACTGCTTCCTTCTTTAAGACCGGGGAGTACTAATGGCTTTACCATTATTAAAGCAGTTTACTGCATTGCTCCATGTTTCTACTTTGCAAATAGTCCCATTGTGAATAAACCTCCTGGAATTATTCTCATTTGCAAGTACCATCTGTTTCCTATTGGGACTCTGACTGATACAAACTTAATAGCCATGCCTGTGTGCAGAAAGAAAACCAAAACAAAGCATTAAGGCAGATTACTGTCAGTGCTTCTCTTCCAGACTCAAGTACAAAGCATGGAAAGGCACAAGCGGTTTTCTCTGTGGAGCTCAGAGAATAATGGAGAAGTGCACACATTTTGTTTAGCTTTGGAAATGTATTACATACTGAGCACATAATTATCCTTCTCTTCGGAGGGGCAGGTTCCTTCTACTACGACTCAGGGGTAGAATTCAGTCGCTATCTGGCGGCCTGATCTCATGATGTGGTCTGTGGAAAACCTGTTTCCACATAATCCCTTGACTCTTCTTGTTAACTCATTAATCATCACCACCACACTTTGAAACTGCAAAAGTACATTAGCGTAATAAGTTAAATTTTTTTCAAGTGACCCAATAAATCCCAGTTAAGAACTTCATTCAGAAATTGTCTCCTTTGCTTTTTTCCCCTTGTCCAAGAGGCCACATTTGATACTCATCTAATCCTCTTATATAACTATTATTTTTTCCAAGCTTTAAATATTAAAAACGTAAAATATCTCCTGTTCAATAGTTCATACAAAACTAAAAGGCAATTATTAATCTTGAAAACATGAATTATAGCTAGTAATGTGCATAAATATATGTCAGAATGCTATAAAAATATTTCTTAGCTACAGGACTGTTTTTTTAAAGAATATTTTAATTATTTTTATTTTATGTGTATGTATGTACTGCCTGCATGTAGGTAACTGCACGGTGTCAGGACAGGAGGATAGAAGGGACTGTTGGATCCCCTGGAGCTGGAGTTACTATGGACAGTTGTTAGCTTCCATGTGGGTGCTAGAATTTGAACCTGGGTCTTCTGCAAAAACAACCAATGTTCTTAACCACTGACCCATCTCTCCAGCCCAGGACTGTTTTCTTAAGGAGAAGCTTCATTATTTATATACCACAAATGAGAAAACTCTCCAAACTCAATATATATATATATATAGTCTTTTTGAGACAGGGTCTCCCTGTAGCCCCAGCTGTCCTGGAACTCACTATGGAGACCAGGCTGGCCTTGAGCTCACAGAGATCCACCTGCCTCTGCCTCAGAAGTGCTGGGATTAAAGGCATGTGCCACCATGCCTGGGCAAACTAAATATATTTAATGATACAAGTAAAGGACATCAAATGAGATTATTAACTGAAATTAATAATCAGATATACGTGTATGGAAAAGAGCACAGCAGTTGGGGATTCTCCCACTAGTTCCCCAGTAGAAAAGCTGCCCTAGTTTACATATGAAAGACAAGGAAGGCATGGTTTGAGGATCTCTTGTGCCTCAACTTACTGCTGTTGTAAAGGTGATAGGAAGGAGAGGGTCAGCTACACTCTTCTGTTTGCAGCAGATTCCTCCCCCCTTAAAAATGCCACGTAGGGTACCTGCCTTTATCCTACCAATGGGCAGGAACCTCAGACTTTCTACTTCTCTCTATGTAGCCAATGATAGGACAAAACAGCAAGTGATCTGAAGACCCCCAGAAAGAAGGCATAAAAATCACAGAGCATTTTTTTTTTCTAATAGGTCATTAAGTGCCATCTGGAGAAAAAGAAAAGCACAGCTCTTCTGCTTTATCATTCTTGGTTCTGAAATAGGACCAAAGTTCTAAAACTTCACAGCCCTAGCATCAGGCTCTGGGAACTTCAAGTGCACTGCTATTTACTTTCACATTGCCATGACAAAAGTCCTGATAAGAAACAACTAAAGGGAGGAAAGGTTTGTTTTGGCTCTCAGTTTAGGGGACACAGTCATTGTGCTAGTAAACATAGCAGCAAGAGTAGAAGACTACTGGTCACATTGCATCCACAGTTCCAAAGTAGAGAGAGAACAGAAAGTGGGGATGGACTATAAAAACTTTAAGGTTTGCTCCCAATGACCCACACCCTCCAGCAAGGTTCTACTTCCTAATGGTTCTACATCCAGTCCAAACAGCACCACCAGTTCAGACCAACTGTTCAAACACATGAGCCTACAGAGGATATTTTATATGCAAGCCACAATTCGCATGGACATTTAATTCAGTGGCATTCAGTGGAAGTCTTATTTGTGTGGTCATCATTAATTTATACAATGTAGTAGATGAACCATCCCCCAATACCCTTGAACTATTTAATTTCTTTCTTTGAGTGTGCATAGAACCTATGGCTGCTTCTAACCCAGAATATGGCAAAGGCTATGGCTCTTGTAATGGTCATGGACATGGCAAATGTGATAGTTGCCATCTTTGGTGATTCTAAGGCTCTTATTTAGTAGAATGGACCTAAAGGCTCTCTTTATGGACTTAGAGCAGCTTGCAAATAGCCTCCATTATCTGAGATGACCTCAACTCAAAAGCTAGCAAAATGCTTGGGTCTTTACACAGTCAAAAGACACTGAATTCTCTCAAGAGCAGGAATGACCAATGAAATAGATTATTTCTCAGTTCAGTCGCCTGACCAGGAGACAACCTATTTATTGAGACCTTTGGCAGAAGACTCAGCCTAAGTCTTGATCCAGAGGTGCTATGAGATACTAAATATGTATGGTAGTAAGGTGCTAAATTTGAGTAATTTATTATACATTTTATTATACCATTTATTACATGTAGAGATTCTTTACATGTAACATAGATATGATTGAATTTCCTATAGTAGTTATGAACATTAAGTGCCTCAGTCATTTCAGTCCAAACAGGCCAGGATCTGATTCCAGGATGATTCTCAACCGTTGGTTGTGACGCGCTATTACTAGAAAATTAAATCTTAGTGGAGCTGGAGAAATGGCTTAGGGGTTAAGAGCACTGGATGCTCTTGCAGAAGACCTGGGTTCAGTGCCCAGTACCCACTTGTCTGAACTCCAGTTCCAGGGTATCTGATACCTTCTTCTGGCCTCTACGGGTATTATAAGCACATGGTACAATTACATAAATGCAGGCAAACAACCATACATATAAAATAAAAATAGGTAAATAAAAATAAAATTAAATCTCAAAGAATAAACATAAGATATTTACCTTAGGAAGAGGTAAGCTCAGCTACTGTGCATAGAGAAGAAGCCATCAAGAGGAACACTGGTTAAGAACTCAGCGAACTTAATTTTACCATATCTGATTTTTCAAAACAGTCCTAAACTAAATTGAAAAACTGATAAAGAAGCTTCTTGAAAATTCAAAATTCTTGCCATAATCTCCCACTTCTTTGGTCCTCAATGTACCTTAGTAGCCATGTAACATAAAGACAAAGAAATCCACTTTAAGAGAGAATCTAACACTTGCTCAAGCTATCCACAAACCTAACTGCTTCTTCTACCAAAATGTGAAGAATTGTTGCATATTTGTACTAGATGATAAATTTAAATTATAAGGAATTATTCATAATATAAACATTTTCATAATACATAACAATTTCAAAATAGACTTCATCCATTTTGTGTAGAGAAATTCTGCTGCAAAAGTGCTCATTCTCCTTAATAGCAGTCTGAGCTGGCGTGCTTTCTGCCTTAATCTCTAAAACTGAGCTTTATTTATTACTCTCATTTTAATTTCAGATCATTTTAATTATCAATAAAAAGCAAGTACAAACACTGAATGGATTATTACTTATGTAGATGTTTTTAAAACTAGTATAGTTAGTGGCCTCATTCCAAAAGTTCTATAAACCATTTTTACAAGTGAATGCTATCATACAAATTTTGGATACAGTCCCTTTACTAGTAGAGAAAATGCAAAGCAAAGGATAACTGATATTCTAAGTGTGTCAAATACAAATCAGAATCTTTAGCTTAAACTTCAGAAGTGTCATTCATGACTCAATTTTGTGATAGGAATCATCACTGAGAATGAGAAGGAATGTTTATACACTGTTAGTTCAGACATATGAGAAGAAATTTGAATATTACCAGCCGAGAAGTAGATACAAAACAATTCTTGGGTCCCAGTTTATTTCTCTTTAGTCAATAAGATGCTTTGCAATACAGCCACCCAAGCAGGAACACTTAAAGTGATATTCTGCCTGGTGAAGTCAACAGGGATCTTAATAACGGAGTAGATTTTACAGCCCATCCTAAGAGGAGAATTTCATATTTTATTCTGACAAAGATATTGATGTCCTAGGGATGAAGGAACAGACAGAAACAGGATTGTAAGAATATCCTTTGCTTCTGAGCTTCTCATAAATCCCAATACCTGTGGAAGTTTAAAATAATCCTGGAAGTTTATGATAAATCAAACTAATATAAATTTGCCTTTCATTTAACTGGGATGTTGGAATTTTGCCAATGTTTTTAATAATGAATTCTGCAGGAAGAGTTGCTAGCTGAACTGACAGAAAAATGGCCAAGAACTCTAAGCCACGGAAAATGCCTATTTTTATTTACTCTATTTTCAGATTTATTTACCTTCTATCAATGAGAATGCTAATAAAGTTGAATGGTTTGCTATTTCTGATAGCTTAGCCATAAGTGGTTATAAATTTGATTGATCTATTTAAAATTTTTGATGCTATGTCTCCACAAAAACCAAGGTATAATTTCCTTTATGCTTTTTAGAAGTCAGGAGAGCAGAAGCCCATAAGCAGTGCTATGTGACAGCACCTTGAAAAATAGTAAGGCACTATGCAAATACTACCTAACATTATCATAAATATTAATAGTGCCACTTCTGGCCCTTAGGTAGCTCATTGAATATCACTTTTGCAAAGTCATAAACTGAAATTTAATAACATTTATTAGCAATAGCATTTTGTACTTTCAGGATATCGCCATTTAGTATTGAGCATACTTTGCTTATCTTTAATGACTATAAATTAGTTTTAGTCCCACTCTCTAAAATAGTTCCCTTTTCTTGCTTTTAAAGAGGAATGACAACAGAAATTTAAAAAAAAAAAAAAAAATCTTTGCACAAGACAGCATTAGATTCTTAAGCTGCTAAGAGTTCCAGGCAGATTTAGGATATAAAACAAATGAAGATCTGGGATATACATACACACATCCATATATGTATCATTTGCTCAGGTCTCTCACTGACCCATGAGCTCCCTGGTTTGGGGCAAGGTAGCTAGTAAGCCCCAGCTATCCTACTCCTGTCTCCCCAACCAGCACTGGGGTTATAGACATATGCAGTCATATTAAGTTTTTATGTGGGTTCTAGGGAGCTGAACTCTGGTCTTTATGATTGTGAGGAAGTGCTCTTATACACTGAGCCATCTCCTTAGCCCAAATTTATACATTTTTATGTACAACATGCAAGGGAAAAGGCACTTTGACTAAATCTCTCAGGTTAGTGAGAAGACAGCATTAAAATGAGAAATGCTTGTGTGATGAGCTCTCTTGCTTCCATCACAATTACTCCCAAATAGCTGAGCATAATCTCAGAGCTTACAATTGTATAGCTTCTTAACGTGTAAATTTACGTGAATGGGAAAAGGTATTAGATACAGCCATAAAATCAACTCCTTCCCTACACACTCATCAGTCACCCAAGAACAAGGACACAACTTTTTTTGACGATGTGATAAAAGCTTGCCACTTAACATGCTGATAGTTTTTCTGTAAAATACCAAGTATAAAATTGTCCCCATTTCCACTTTTTTTGCCATTTTGTGTCATTCAGTTAGAAGACAACTATTTTTTCCCTAGGTTGAGTACCTTAGCATAATGTACTGTTCTTTTGACTGCCTGTCATTTCATTTGATTTGTATAGAAGTGTTTTACAAGCTCTCCTCCAATTATTCTAAGTTAACTTCACTTGGTTCTCATTTCTATGCAGTCTTAAAATTCATAAAAGTCTACCAAATTCCCTCATGTTTAGAAAACCATGTATAATAAAACAATCTTCATAAAAACAACTATGCATTACAAGAGTATAACACTGTCCCTCAATGGGGTAGAGGCATTATACAGCAATATATATACTAATTAAAATCTACTACAAGGCCCAGGAAATGTGATAGAGCTCTGCTCAAAGAAGGCATTTCTCAATGAAAAGGATCTTTATTTACCAGATAATTACTTCCCTTTTTAAAAAAAAAAAAAAAAAACAGCTATGAGTGAGAAATATTTTGAACGTTACGCATTTGAAATCTAGTGACCGGAAAGAAGATAACAGATGTGACAAGAAGCTTTTAAGTTCCAGGTGTGGCTAACAGAATGCTTTGTTGCTTATCTGCATACCCCTTGGACTGGGAATAATAGACATAACAAACAGTCCCACAGTGGGAATCCGAGATAGTTTGAATATGATTCACACACAACAAAACTCAGGTTAAAGCTGGGTTTCCAAGGTTACACTTTGGGGAGGTTTTGGAGATCTTTAAGAGGAATTAAGGCTTTTGTCATGTAACTGAGTTCTTTTTCTCATGGGGCTTGATTTTGATTGTTCTTAGTAAAGGGGGTTGATGTAAGTAAACTGACTCCAACCCAGACCTCGTCCAATCATGCTTCACGTTTCATAGCTGCTTCCTCATTCTGCTTTTCTACCAAGGACTGACCACCATGAGGCTGCCATTAAAAGCCAAACGGTACTGATGCCAGGTTCTTAGACCTCTACAACTTTGAACTATATAAATCTATTTTCTTTATACCCAATACTCAGTTATGAATATTTTGCTATAGCAGCAGAAAACATTCTAAGACAGGCACTAAAATATTGATCATGGCCACACTAAAAATGTAGACTCCAGGGCTAGGGAGATGTCTCATTTGGTGAAGAACTTGCTTTGCATGTTCAGGCACCTGAGTTTAATCTCCCAGATGCATATAATAAAAGCTGAATGAGGTGATGTACTTGCTTGTAAGCCCAGCATTGGGAAGGTAAAGACAGGCAGATCCCTGGGGTTCCTTGCTCGGCTAGCCTATAATCTACTTGGCAGGTATCAGGCCAGTAGGAGACTACCACAAAAAATGATAGACGGCAACTGAGGCATGACATCTAAGGTTGTCTCTGGCCTCTACATGCATGCACAGCCACATGCACATTCACCTGCACACATTTGTGTACTCACACATGTGTGTACGTGCATATTTATCTACATACACACCCACACAAATGCAGAATTTGAGCATAATTAACTCTTTTTGTTTACATATTTAAATTCTCATCAGAATAATAGTAAATTATATATGAATTATTTTTCAAATGATTAAAAGAACTAGAATAATTAAAGAAAATAGATGTTTTATGTTTACATGGATTTTAGATCTAATAATTGTCTATTTTCCCTTTATAATTACCAATATTTCACAGTTAGGCTAATAAGTGAATCTTTGGAAATAGCTTCGAGATCTTTTTTCTGTTCTGATTGTAGTAATTTGGACAGTTTTTCATCTCAGCTAGCCACGTCAGTTTGCTGACATAGACAAACAGCTGTATGTCTTTCTCAGGAAGTTATGCACACGTAGCCACAAGAAGAAGAAAATCATAGCAGGAGGGAGCAAAGCAGTTGAAGGACTTGTCATTTACTTCATCTCATTATTGTCTTCTTACGTTGTGCTGAGCTGGACACTTAATTTACATGGACATGGTCTCTGCAGCCTAGAAATTTATGAACTAAAATATCAACAGCACCTTCTTATTCTTTTCCAAGAGGATCTGTCTTGCAGATGCCTTAATTATTAAACCCAGGCATTAGCACTCTAAGGTAAACTGGTCATTAGGTTTTTCCCACGCCATCATTGATCTTTTTTGGCTCTTGTCTTCTGTGACTCCAGAATTCAAAGAGATTTGTGGGAATAAGAGGGCACGAGAATAAAATCAAAAGGGCAAAATATTCTCAAATATGCAATATCATGAAATATTAGAAGCTGAAAGAGACCATAAAATCTGATATACTGATGATGTAGAAAAGGATAAAAATCTCTTTCATCCGCCAAACTAACACCTAAATAAATAGGAGGTGAGAGATATTATTTGGGTGAATAATGATAACCAAGAACCATAGATTAAAACCAAGAAGAGGGAAGAAGAAGGACTGCTTTTTAAACATTAAAAAAAAAAGACCTGGGATTTGCCTAAACAAAATAAACTTCCCTAGATATAACTACAGCTCTAACAACTCATCAAAATAAAGCAAATTAGACAAATATCAAGTAATTCAATCCTATATTATCTAGGTCATTATTCAGCTTAAATCAGGATATACATTTTAAAATCATAAAGCAGCATTTCTGAGTAGCTTTGAAAGGTTGAATTATGACACTTTACAAGGTCCAACAAATTCCCCAAATGGGAACCTCTGGAGTTTGAAATGGCTGGAGGGAGGGGCAGATAGAACCATTCGTTCTGTCATTGACAAGGTTCAATTTCATAGTGGATTTCATTAGACATTAGGCTTACATGAAAATCTGTGGTCGTTTTAATTTTTCATGTCATTCTATGGACACGAAGCCCAATCCCCCTTGTAGGAGCATCGAAACATCCTGTCTGATAACTAATATATAGCCTTGAAATGCCATCCTTAAGATTACTCTTTAGTAGATGAGATGCGTGTCAACACAATATTACATTTCATTTCTTTCATCACATGAATGTCATTCCGTTAGAAACAAATATGGTCAATAATGGTTTCTTATTTCTTAAATTAATCAAATTAAGGTTAAATAAAAATTGATGTCATTGAAAATGCAAATGTAATAGCTATTCAACAAATATCCATTGAATATACTATGTCCCAGTCAATGGAGTCAAAAATTTTCAACTCTTTGCTTAATAAGGGTAATTTAAGGAGAACCTTAAAGAATCAGGAACATGTATGAATTCATTTTTAAATAAAAGTATTACACATATTCCATATACGAGATTATAATTTGGCCAATGTTCTGGGGAAGATTCAAACCATTGTCGTTATGGCACAAAGTACTTAATCGTGGCTGTGGCACTTGATCTAAAATGTCCAAAAACCCTTGTATTAAAGACATGGTCTTCAGTTTCGTACTATGGGAAGGTGGTAGAATTTTCTGTATGTGTGGCCTGTGAAAAGTCTTAGGTCACTGGGGGCGTACCCTCAAAAGGGATTATGATAGCATCTTCCTGTCTCTCTTCATGCATCCCAGCCACTCACCATGTGTTCAGGCATGCCTTCCCGTGCTGTTACATGTCCTTCATTTTAGGCCATGCTGTATATATGTGTTCTGGCATGTCTTCCCAGTATGACATGTCCCTCACTTTAGGCCAACAAGTAACTGAGTTAATTCACCATGGACTGAAACTTGTGAAATCAAGAGCAAAAGTAAATGTTTCCTCTTTAAAAATTTCTTTCAATATTTTATTATTTTAATACTATACACCCATGTTGAGCAATGCCTGCTATGTCAGAAGAGGTCATTGGATCCCCTGAAACTAGATGGTTGCTAGCCACCATATGGGTTCTGGGAATCAAACCCAGGTTCTCTGCAAGAGTAATGAGTGCTCTTAACTGCTGAACTATCTCTCCACCCCCCCTTTTAACTTCTAAAAAAATTATCTAATTGCATTTTGTGTGTGTGTGTGTGTCTGTGTGTGTGTGTGTGTGTGTGTGTTTGGCCTGCATATATACAAATGTACCATGTGTTCAATGCCTGTAGAGGCCAGAAGAGGGCCTTGGATCCTGGGTCCTCTGCAAGAAAAGCAAGTATTCTTATTTTTATTTGGTGAGCATTTTTCCAGCTCCACCTTGCCTCTTTTTAAACCTTAGGTATTTATGGCTGGAGGGATGGCTCAGGGGTTAAGAACACTGGCTATTCCTGTAGAGAACCCAGGTTTGAATCCCAGCACCCACATGGCACCTAACAACAGTCCATAACTCCAGTTCCAGGGGATCTAACACTCTCTTCTGTTCACCACGGGCACTGCACAGATAGCAAGGAACTTACACACCTGCAGGCATAACACTCATACACATAAAAATGAATAAATAAATAAATAAATAAACCTTAGGTATTTTTTAAAGTATCAGAATTTAATATGGTATTTGCTGAATAATGTCAAACAACATATATATATTATATATATATGTGTGTGTATGATATGTGTATGTGTATATTCATATCATCTATTATCTATTTACCATCTATCATCTATCACCTATCTATCATCTACCTTTCATCTATTATCTATCATCTATCCTCTATCTATCCTCTGTCATCTATCATCTATCTATCATGTATCTACCTATCATCAATCTATCATCTATCTATCATCAATCTACCATCTATCATCTATCTGTCTATCTATCTATCATCTTTCCATCATCTATCATCTATTTATCATCACACTGACTTTTGAAGTGCATGTGCCAAGTCCATGAGATTATGATCCAAGACAGATATGAAAGAAATAAAACTCAGTTCTTTTCAAACGCAGTTGTCTAGAATTATATCATTAACATTAACTATTTAGTTACAGTGGCACTCTAGTTTTGCAAACTAGAACTGGCCCAACTCAGGGCAATAACTATCTAAATGTCCCCAGGCAGAAGTTTGCAGGAAGAATTCTCCACTCTATAGGTAGCACAGGTTACCAGAACAAAGCTTTATTGTCCTAAATGCCCCTAAAGTCCTCTTTGCTGAGTGCCTCCTCCCCAAAGCCTCTCTCTTGGTGGAAACTTTAGAGCATTCACAGCTTGCTGGGTGCAGGGAGCTGAAGGACTGCTAAGGAGCCTGGCATTTCCAGCTCAGCCTTGCCAGCACCAGAGAGGGGAGCAGATGTGAATTTTCTAGGGTTTTTACACTCCTTCAGAAAGAAAAATTTGCTGTTCCTCTGCCAAACTTCTACTACATTTGGCTGTTTATTAATTTTTGCTGCAAACTCTGCCTAGTAGCCAAGATTTTCATGCTGATAGCCATTTTTTTTTTTTTGCAATCTGTGTTTAAATTATCTGTAGTCAATTATCAGCAACATATCTTCATTCAGATAGAAACTCTGGCATCACAGAGCACAGGTCATTCTCAGTACAACTGCCACCCTTCACACGCCATGAGAGAGAACAAATGGTTGGCATATGAGACACAAGGAACACTGCAGAATCTTTTCTTCCACAAGAGAAAAAGAAATCTAATGTAAAAGGGATGCTATGGCTTACACACACTTTCCTATTCTCTTTGACAGCTAGTCATCCAAGAAGCCAGATCTAAATTCTCATTAAACTCAGCAGCCAGTGTTCCTCTCCAGGAGGGGAAGTCGAATGACTTGTCAGAAAACTGCTTAAAACAAGAGCGTGGTTTTGACAGGCAGCGTCTCATAGGTCAGTTTTCCTAGACTCTTGCAGAGACCTAGGATCGTTTCTTTGAAAATATGAAGCTTAGGCCCTTTGCCAGCACCAATAATTTCTGAAAAGAAAATATTTTTTAAAGATTCTTCATATATCAACAAAATGCCTTTGAAAAACAACTGTGTAAAGAAAAATAGGTATTACTTTATCAATTAAATATTGAGAACTTTTCTATAAAAAATTACATCCTTAGGTTTTTTTCCTGCTTCCAAAACAATCAAAAGGGTCCTAAATTACTTCAGTGTACTTTGTTACAGTTCTGCCAAGCTAACCCAGGGCCTCACTCACATGAAGCAAGTGCTCTACCACTGAGCCACAATCTCAGCCCACCTCCTATGTTTCAGCTACAGTTTAAAAATAGCTAAAACAAGAATTTTATGCTCAAATAATTCCAGATTTTCATCATCATCACCACCATGTGATTACTATCTATCTGTTCCCTTCAATCTAAGACAGAGGTGAAGGTTTTTTATTGTTGTTGTTGTTGTTGTTGTTTGTTTTAATAATCTGAACCCCTTAAACCCAAAGAAACAAATATTCAGTTTTCTCTAAAAGTAATCATGCTGCAGGACATTTAGTGTCACAACCACATTGACAACATGACTTCTGCACTCTCAGGTGCAATAAGTCGTAGCAGATAACTGCCCTGAGCTGTGCTTCTGTGGAACATGGTTGGATGAAGCTTTCCACTGTGGAAAACACTCTGCTCTGTCCTACTTTCTCTCAACATTCACAGAGAAGGCCTGTAATGTCACCCTGAGAATACAGTCCGTGCTCTTTGTCTATACAGGCAAAATAATAAGAGAATTTACTATCACATCCCCAATCAATAACTGGTACCTATCTCTAGTGCTTTGAATGAGAATGTCCCCTACAGGCTCCAAATATTTGGACAATTTTTCCCCAGTTGGTGATCCTGTTTTGATAAGTTTTAGGCGGTGTTGCCTTACTGGAGGAAGCATGCCACTGGGGGTGGGCTTTGAGAGTTCTTCCTGTGTCTGCTTGAAGATAGGATCACTCTGCTTTCTGCTCCAGTCACCCCTGCCACCATGCCTCCCCCACCATTATGAACTCTAACCCTCTAAACTGGAAGAAACCAAATAAATTCTCCCTTCTGTAAGTTACCTTGGTCACAGTGTTTTATCACAGTAACAGAAGAGTAACTACCATGCCATTTTTCAGCTGTCATTTACAAAGGATAACATAAAGATAAATCAAAGCACAGAATGTATAACTCAACACCTCTTTTGGAGACTTTCTAAGTATTTTTCTTTGGAAAAATAAATGAGACGCTAAAACCCAATGCAGTTTCTCTGGAACATCACCAATACCATTGTAAGTCAAATTATCAATACCTTCTGCCTTACCTAGGTTTACTTCATTCTCATTAATATTCTAATCCTTACTTTATTATAGCAGAACAAGCATATTATTCATAAGCCTTTGAGCCTCAGGCATGAAACAGCCTCGTGTGATGTAAATATTGATTAAATACTCTGTTATTGAGAATATATTTGATAACATGGAAGTTATTTAAGAATATCTAATCATGGAGCTGGAGAGCTGGCTCCGTGGTTTAGAGCACTGGCTGCTCTTGCAGGGGAATTTCATTACCAACACCCACATGGTAGCTAACTCCAGTTCCAGGGATCCGACACCCTCTTCTGACCTCTACAGGCATTGCACAACACAGAAGCACTTATATATATGCAGGCAATATACTCACACACATAAAATAAAAACAATAAATAAAATATTTTTAAAAGAATATCTAATCCACTATTATCTTCAAGATCTAAAAGTGCAAAAATGCTAACCCTTTCAACATTCTGCTTTTATGTTCCAAAATTATACTTTTATTTCTTGTTATAAAGCATTTTGCAGACAGAGGACTTTCACTGTCTCTCTAAGTTCCAAACCCAGGTTGTCTGTATTTAACTTAGCAAAGCTAGACCCGAGACTCCCAGGATTATATTTCTGCTACCCTAGCTGGCTATATTTTAAGCTTTCCTAATAGGGACCCTCTCTGAAGACAGAAAATGCTGAAGAAAGGAGGAACATATGCTCCTGAAGGGATGGATGCCTGCTATTTCTGGCATCAGCACCCTATTTGCTTTCCTTCCCTTCCCCAAGGTGCAGCTGTTCCTTCCTGGGGAACAGCTGGAACCGCTTGGCAATATTTTCAACATTTGCAGCACTGCTCCAAACCTCCCAGAGACAGCAGCTCCAGTCTTCCATGTTCCCTCTGCAGAGCACTTTATTCTCAGGCTGTCAGCAAGGGTTAATGCCCACACTCATCAGATGCAAGTTAGTTTCAGTGCCACTGAGCTTTTTCTCCAATGTCAGTTTTAATAATTTTTAACTCTTCCCTTTGTTTCTTAGTATCTAGAAGAGAAAGCTGTATCCCACAGTTGCCGCCTTTGTGATGATTTAGAAGCTCCTTTTTACCCTTTCGTTTACTTTTACTTCCGTAATAGCCTCAGGCCCAATAAGCAATCTCTTATATTAAATACTGTATTCAAGTAGCTAGTGTGGATTTTCTTCTGACTAGGCCCTGATGAATTCAACAGCCCTCAGAGGCAGTTAGAGCAAGAGTTATTGCCTCCACTTCACAAAAGCAACATTTTGTTAGCCACTTGGCTTTTGGAGGAAATCCTGGAAACTGAACTCAGTATCCAAACTTCAGTGCCAGTAAGGTGTCTGTAGAATTTGCTTCCATTTATAAAATGAACAAAGTATTTCTCTTGTATCTATACCTATATTGCATGAAAGAAAAAAATCCTTTATAATCAGCCAGAAAAACATGAACATTTAAAGTCAGAACTTCAGTATTCTACAAATCTCAGTTAATTTTCAAATCAAGATTCCTTAACTCTGATCATTTCAGACAATTTTAAGACTTGGGGTTTAGATATATTCTGAGTCCTGATGTATTATATTAGAAGCAACGATGGTCCATGACATGTGAGCATGCTGAAGAACGGCAGAGCCTCCCTACATGTTCATTATGTCCTTCAAAACTGGAAAAGCAAAATGTTCAATAAATTGTAGCTCCAATTTGTGTGCTGCCAGTCTATAAATATTCACACAGATTGTGGAAACTGCTGCTTAAAATGTGGCTATTTCCTGATGTGGGAGTCAGTTAAATTTTCCAGGCAGCGGTTCCTTATTCTAGTTGGCCAAACTATATTTCCTTTCCTTCTTATCTGTTCGTCGACCGTGCTTAGAGGAATTCCTTTCCAGCATTGTGAGAGACATTAGCGGCAAAGCTTAATAAAGTTGAAAAAGCGTCACAAATACTTCCGCGATGGCCCCCATAGCTAGTGCCATGTAGACAAGAGAAAGTAAAAACAGAGGCTACAATAGCAATGTACCAACTCTTCTTTCCCCAGTCTTCCATAGCTCAGAACAGAAACGTAGGAACAGCAGATTAAAGGTGCAATTATATTTGTATTATCTCTGATATATAAATGCATTAAAACACAGTATGTATGATTTGAATGTATTTTTTATTTTAAAGCCTTGTCTTTCTCTCTCTATATATGTGTGTGTTTCTGTGTGTACTGTGTGCACTACCTACTGTAAATAATCCCCAAACATGTATATGACACACAAAGAACTGAGCAAATATAATTTACATATTTTATTTATTTTGTACATGTATGTATGTGTATATCTGTGAGGATGCATGTGCCATGGTGCTTGTAGAGGTCAGAGAACAACTTGTGGGAGTTGGTTCCTTCTTTCTACCATGTGTGCCCCTAGGGGCCAAAAAAGGTGGCAAGCACCTTTACAGGCTGAACCATTTCTGCTACCACTAGGCACTAAGAGCTGCACAAATCTTCATCCTACTTAAGTGAGACCAATCTTCAAGTCCCTTTTCCTGGCTAATGGCACACAGCTAACAGAAAACAGAAGAAGAAAGAAAGAAATTAAAAAAGCAAACGAAACCGAAAAGCTTTTCCACGTCTCTATTTACTTTTTGTTAATTAAATACTATGTTTCAAAAGGCAAACTCTTGTTTTTATAACTCCAATGATATCAGGATTTTTCACTAAGAAACTACTAGTAAATGACAGTTTCCAAGGTGCCTCTGGGCGGTGAATATAGTCTCCTGCAAGATGTAGCTTCTCCTAAGAGAATTGTGTTCAATTATCTGTGTAGTTCATTGACAAACAGCCTATTCAGCTATTAATACAGTTGCTTAGAAATGCAGAGACTTTCATCTCCCTTTCCTATTTCTCAGATGATTAAACTTATTCCTCCACTTGCAGGCTTCCTGCACTTTGGGTCAAAAATGCTCATTGTGGCCAGGCCTGGTGGCACACACCTTTAATCCCAGCACTCACAGGCTGTGAATTTGAGGTCAATTTGGTCTATATAGGAAGTTCCAGGCTAGCTAGAGCTATATAGTGAGATCCTATCTCAATTAACCATCAGTCAATCAATCAATTATTCAATCAATCAAACCATTGTGCCGCCCAGGAACACACTAGAAAGTAAAAAATCAAATTTGAGAGATGGTTCAATTGATAAAGTGTCTGCTGCAGAAGCATGAGGACCTGAGTTCAGAGTCATGTGTAACAATTTGTAACTTAACCCAAGCACTGAGGAGGCAGAATAAAGCAGATCACTGAAGCTCATTGGGCAGGCCAGATCCATAAGCTTAGATCCTGTCTTAAAAAACAAAGGAGGAAAGACATCAGATATTAACTTCTGGCTGCCACAAGGTTAATAACACATGTGCACACACACCCACACACTACATACACCCGTACACTATATACAAACCATATACACAATCACTAAATAGTAATGTTTATTCAAATGTTCATAACAGAAACAGTATCTGGATCTTGAATACTTTAGGAAAGGGTATAACTATGAATAGTCCACTTTCATCCTGTCAAAATTTGTAAGACTATTAAATGGAGATCACAGAATATTTAACAGGAAATTAGTGTCTTTTAAGTTGCAAATATACCTATTAGCCTGTAGGGGGAACCCCAGGTTCTTCCCCTTAATTTTCCTAAAGGCAAAGATAGGAAAAAGAGAGGAGAGAAAGTTCCATCTTCCTCTGAGGGATTAATATGATTTGTCAGATTTCGTGACTTTATAAGGACTGTTTCGTGGGATGGGAGTTTTCAGAGGCATTAAGAGGTCAGCACAGCAACTATGGCTCACGATCTCCATTCCTTCTATGTAACAACCAGACCTAATCACTGTCATAGCAATGTCTCCTTTCCCCAGCACCTCCAGTCCTCTCTCACACACACAAATGCACCTAGGGTTATCTGATTAGTAACTTTTCTTGTCCACACTTATCTATATTATTTCACATAAATACTGTATGAATGGGGCACTTGGCATGTGTGGTACACTGCAGCATGTACTTTTTTTTTCTGAATTCTAATACTATACAGTATTATTATGGAGATTGTTTCAAACTATCACAAGATACTATTAACTAGCTTTCTGACTTTGAATCCCTTGTTCTCTGGATCCCACTTTCCTCACTAAATGGTTTCTAAAGTGCTTCCAACTACAAAAATCTGTGCATTTTTAATTTTGCCAATGAAATTTCTTCCTAAATGAAAATGTGTTTAATAACTCTTAGCAATCTGAGTCATTTCTCCACTGTGTGATTTAATTGGCGTATAACACTCAAGGTCACAGAACAAAGCCTAAACCATCCAGTAAGCACGTAAGAACTCAAGAAAGATGCATATGCTTTGTCAGCTGCAGAGACTGGAACATAACAGCCCCAAACCACCTAATAGACAATCTCACCAGCAAAGTCACATCTGCCTAAATGTAAGCTAGCATATTGGCTACCATGTGTGACGAGCCTTCTTAGACCCCTGGGACTTGGGCTCAGCAAAAATGCGCACATGAATTCTTACACCTCCAAGTTCAGAAGGTGTGCAGGCACCTTACATAAATCGTTGTCCCATCTGAGTCAGCTGAGTTTCTTCTAGAACTGTGTGGCAGATCAGGCACAGCCATCTATATGTAGGAGGAATGGGATTCTCATGAGAAGATCAGAAAGGAGGATTCTTGTCCCTCCCCTGCATACAGAAAGTCCTCATTCGTTTTCATTTTGTATCTTGGTATGTGCATATGTTCAGGTACAGCCATCTGTGTGGTTATGCATACACATGCAGGTATGTGCACATGGAGCCAGAGGACAACTTTGTGTATAATTCCTCAGGAGCATTCCATCTTGTCTTTTGAGACAAACTTTCTCATTGGCCTGGAGCTTGCCAATGACGCTGGGCTGGCCAGCCAGCAATCTCCAGGCATCTACCTGTCTCTGTTTCCCAACTCCTGTGATTAAAAACACACTAGCTTTTCCACTCAGGTTCTCTTGATCAATTCAGGCCCTCATGAGCTATCTCTGCAAACCTCCACTTTGTATCTTTTTATGTGTATACCTAGGCTACTCAAGGAATAAACTGGCCCAAGGGTTGTAGGTAATGGAATATAAAAATCATGAATTCCAACTCTTCTAAAGAATTTACCTGAATAAAAATGAGCTGGAATTATGGAAGATAAAACAAAGCTCTTAGATGTTTTTAAACTAATTGCCGTAAGTTTTCCAGAATAGGAAAAATAGGAGGGTGGCCCAAACCTTCATCAACATCATCATTATTTGGGGCTTGTTTTAGATGTCATCCTCATCCTGTGAGTTTCCATGTTACATAAGGGAAATTACACCTTTGACCATACTAGACTTGAGGGAATAGAGTTAAAATGAACTTGAAATATGATTTATATGCCAGTAATCTACTTCTAAATGTATTATTTATTTATTTATTTATTTATTTATTTATTTATTTGTATGTGTGGGCAGGTGCATGCCATGGTGTGTGTATGTGTGTGTGTAGGTCAGAGAACAACCAGGAAACAGGTTCTCTCCTTCCTTCCATCATGTGGGTCCTGGGGATCAAACTCAGGTTTGTCAAGCTTGGAAGCCTTTATCCACTCAGCCATCCCACTGGCCCCAGTTACCTATTTTTACATAACAAAGTTACCCTGCACTTAGTGGCTTAATGATGACATTCTTCATGTTATGGTGAACTGATTAGGCAGTTCTGTGGGTTCATTCATGGGGCTGGATGACCTGGTTTAGGGTCAACGACCTAAAATAGTCTTGCTTATATCTGCCTGAAATCTAAGCCAGGATGGTTACAGCAGCTGTAGCATGTGGGACTTGTTCCCTTTGCAGTCTTTCGTCTGAGATTTTTATATGATGCTGGAAGTCTTCCAGGAGGGCAAAGGTAAAATCTGGAGGGCCTCTTTAATTAGAGCCTCAGAAGCCCTCATATATCACTTCTGTTTTATTTTCCTCATCAAAGCACATCAGAAGGAAAGAACGGATTCAAAAACTGAGAAATCAGACTTCAACCCTCTGCGAGATCTGTAAAGAATTTTCAGCACTATCTGATCAAACACACAAAGACAAAAAGTACTCAGAAGGTTGGATGAGATAGACACAGATCCCCTTCTCTGGATAGAATGTGTACTTAAGGACAGATGAGACACTAGAGGACATTGATTCACTGCTCCAGGTAATTATTTTGAATTCTAAAAAATAGAAGCCATGCCACTGATATGTTCGCATATCTCATAACTGATATTCAGTAGATCCTCACTCTATTAACAATGGTGACAGAAGTAAGGGTTAGATTTCACAAAAACTAAACTCTATCTGGTCAATTTGTTTATTAAGCGCATATTCTTATCTACCATGAAATGTCACGACCTTCCCCAATGAGAAAAGCAATTACTCTTGCACAGAGAACTGTTATATAACAACACAAAGGAGATTCAGAAGGTAATGGTTTCTGAAAGACTAGCACATTCAAAGCAGGCACTGTTTAATCACACAAACTTTGTGGAGCAATTCAGCTTATCAGAGCATGAGACTAATGAAGTCAAAGCTTTGATCCCCAGATAGACCAATTAATTTCACAGGGAGAAATCCCTTTGTACATAAGAATAGTCTTGATCATTACTCTCCCTGCTTAGCTCTTTCTTCCCCTCAAGAAAAATGGACAATAGGATTCAGTGTGATGCATCTATTTTTGTGAATATCACATACTCTGACAGATGCTAATAGGGTTACAAAAATATGACCTATATAACTATCCTTCTAGAATTTTTTGTATTGGTAAGGGGGATAAAGACAACTCAGATAGTTAACAGGGATGTTCAAACCGTAGCCTTGGCCCATGGGCCCCACGTGTGCTAGGATAACTGTGAACTTGATTAGTCACAGTTTTAAAGAACATCACAATGTCAAAAGGTCAGATACTTCTCTTTAGAGTGAATAACCTGGCTAGTGATGAAGAAATAGGCCACTGTTCAAAGGAGAAAGATAATTGTATCATGGAATATTAGATATTTACTAATGTGTGCTATCTCACTATAAATATAGATCAAATATTTCATAGGTAAAGAGAAGGAAGAAGGAATTCAATATTATCAAAAAGAGAATAGAGAGAAGAGAGAGAGAAAAAAAACAGCTACCCAATTGTGTGAGAATGTAAGATCTAAAAAGAGAATAAGACTGAGAATGTGGATTGCAGTCAGGTAAAAAGTAACTTAGAGCCGGGCATGGTGTCTCATGCCTTTAATCCCAGCACTCAGGAGGCAGAGGCAGGCAGATCTCTGTGAGTTCAAGCCCAGTCTAGTCTACATAGTGAGTTCCAGGACACCTGGGGCTACAGGGAGACCCTGTCTCAAA
>NW_008347042.1:3967932-3989815 GCF_000622305.1 Nannospalax galili
AAGTAATTTAGAACTAGGAGAGGTGGTGTGTTCCTGGACTCCCAGAATTTGAGATGATGAGGGTGAATTTGAGGTCAGCCTGGGCTATGAAGCTTGTCTTAATAAAACAGAACAGAAGGAAGTAAATACGGGATGAGGATCAGGAGGAGGAAGGAAGAGAGAAAAAGAGAAAGAGGAAAAAGAAAAATAATTTACCTTGTTTTAGAAGTTAATAGAGAACAACTGTAAGTTTTGAGCACTGGAATGAAATAACCAGAGTAATATTTTTAGGAAGCTTATCCTGGCAACAGTGAATATGGTTGAGCGCAGAGGAAATGAGTGGTCAGGAAGGAAACTGTGCAGTTATCTGCTACATTAAACTACATGAGAACACTAAAGGCTGAACTTGTGAGAAAAAACACCCAGAGCACCAATGGACAAGTCATGCTTCTAAGGTGATACGTGGTGTACCTTGCTCAGAAAAGGGCTGAATGGAAAGAAATTTCATAGAACTGATTGATAGAGGAAGAGAAAGTATGAGGAAAACATTGATAACCTTAATAGCCTCCATTATCTAGCATTTCAGATGTGACATAAAATAATACCTACTTAGTCTCCACTTCAGTTCTTTACACAGAGCCCTGAACCTTTGAGCTTTCCTGAGAGATGAGGGTTTGAGCGCATCACTGGTCTTCGGTGTCAGTTCATCAGCTCACCAGTTTCTATTACCTTGGAACTTCCTGTAAATTACTAACATACACTGTAATGAAGCCTTCTCAGCAGGTTCCTTCATGAGAACTGGTCACCAGAAGACCGAGTCATGATTGAGAGCTTGTAACTTTCAGCTCCCCAGGCCCATAATCTTCTTGGAAGGGAAAACACTGAATCTATCATGTCACTGCAAGAAGCTCTCATAAAAACTCCAAAATTACTGGCTCAGAGTGCTTCTGAACATCCAGGATCTGTGGTAGATGTACCTCGACTCCACTGGGATAGAAGCTCCTGCATTCAGGACCCTTCCAGACCTCATACTTTATAGATTTTCATCTATCTGTACATTTTTGTCCTCTGGCATGTCCTTTGTAGGAGTAATATTAATAATAACAGTAAATCAACTGCTCCTGGATTCTGTGAGCTAATTTAGATTCTTTGGGAGCCTCTGATTTCTAATAACCTTGGGGAGAAGCTGTAGTTAACTTGTGGACTCAGCCATGACTCCTATGTCTTATGATTGATGTCCGACATGGAGAACTGAGTGTGCAACTGAGTCCTTCAATTTTCGGGTCTGTGCTAACTTTGTCCTAGTTACTTAACTAAAATACTGGTCTCTAACTGGTCCAATGAGTCAGACAATTTCCTGGAGAAGAAAAGCTATATATTTGGTCACAGCAATGTTGTGTGTGACCATAGCAAAGACAAATACAAATCAGGCGCTGGAGTAGCATTCAGTGGTTGAGCACTAGCCTAGCATGGGCAAAGTCCCGTGTTTGGTCCAACACCAGATAAACAGTACAGTGAATGTTCCTACCTTTACTCAGTGCTCTCACCACTCTTATGGGGCACTCGTGCATGCCTCTTCTCCTCATAGAACCCTCAAAAGTAATGAGACATGGTTATTAGGAAGCAACATTTTCCTTTAGAATGCTTTTGTATTCATGAGCATAATATGTTGCCTTTTTAATTAGATGATATTTACAGTCCTTTTGGCATTAGTATTTCTTTGATTTTGTTCTTTTGTCTATAGTAAAATTTTTTGTGTAGTAAATCTTATTTTGTCTGTAATAACTCCCTAATTTCTTAAGTAATTTGCCATATTGCCAGGCACATAAGTCATTATTTACAATAATAAAACATAATATAATAAGAACCTTGTTTTTAATCTCATTATGAACATTGACATCAGCTCTGGTTTTAGGGAACAATGTGCATAAAGAAACATGTTAAGAATTCTGTGGATTTGATGTTGGGAGCTATTAATCCATTATGTACATTGAGCTGTGGCAGGCTTGTTTACTGAGTTTGTGTTTTGCACACCAGTGCCTAATCTGCCAAGTCAGGAGGAATGTGTTTATATGGTGGAGCTCACAAGAAGTATTTGACCGCTCCTTGACCCTCAGATACAGGTGGGAAAAACAGCTGTTGAAATTGAGTTAAGATCTCTGATGTTCTTCTGTATAAAAAGGCTGAGCTAAAATAAACCGGGGCTGCAGTCTCTTCTGACAGTCCTCCCAAGTATCTTTTCTGTCTCTTGTTTTTTCTTTCAATCCTCACTCCCCCTTTCAGGTACTGTCCGTCTTGGCCAGCTGGCACCGGCAATTTGAGAAAAGGTGTCACTATGCAGCCCAGGCTTATGTAAAGTTGAAGATTTTTTTTTTTTTTGAAGATGTTTTTAAATCAGCCTCCTGAGTGTTCTGCCACGATCTTCCTTTGTGTGTCTTTTCTTGATCCCATTCCTCTTCCTTCAGTTTCAAAAGTAGCAATTACCTAAATATAGTTTGTATTACCACTGTGAATATTTTATATTTTCAAATTTTTATTTAAATTTTTTTGATAATTTCATACATGATCCCTGTATTTAGATCATACCACCAAGCCCTTTCTCCCATCTAACTTTCTTACACTCCCCTCATTCCCTCTCAATTTCATGACCTCTTTCTTGATTAGTATTTTCATACACACACACACACACACACACACACACAACTGTGAGATGACAGATGTGCTGCCATTTCATTACTTAAATATACACAGTAAACTCACCTCAGAAGAAGACAGATTACTGTAGTGAGTCCACTTAGTGGTTCATACATGTACATATCCTTAGGGGTAACCACTTGGGACTGGATGACACACACACCAGGGAGCTTATTCCTAAAGTGATATGATTCTCCCTTCCTCAGTAGCCATTGATTGCCTGTAGTGCCTTATCTAGAAATGAGACCTCATGAAATTTCTCCCATCATGTAAAATGGCATGTTAACTGGTGTTCTCATCATGCAGATCTTGTTTAGGTAACCATATTGTTGAGATGTCGAGTGCAGCTTCTCTGTCCTATCGAGACTAAATTATCAGAAGGTGTCCTGGTCCTCTGGCTCTTACAATCTTTCCATCCCTTCTTCTGCTACATGCCCTGAGCCTAAGGTACACAGTTTCTTTACAGATGTTTCAGCTGTGGCAAGGTACCCCACAGTTGTTTGATCTCTATCTTTTGACCAGTTGTGTAACTTTGTGAAAGTTTCTATCTGTTGCAAAATGAAGCTTCTTTGAAGAGTGGAGACCCTATTGTTGAAGATATCACACACTTCGGACATAGGAATTGGTGAATTTGGACTTGAAGTGACCTGGAAGTCTTCCTGAAGCCTAGCTCTCACAGTATACTGGAAGGTTTTATGCAAGTTACCAAGAAAGAAAATCAGTCATTTATTGATCCTTCTCAGCTATAAAACCTATGAACCACAATGACTGGACCAGCAGAATAACGATATTCGTGCAATAGTAGTACTTTTATCTTGAGGATAACAAACAGCTGTCTTAAATGACATCCACTTGTAGATGAATTAATCTATATCCCTATTTATCACCCTGTACAAAAGTCAATTCAAAATGGATCAAAGGGGCTAGAGAGATGGAGGACCTGGGTTTGATTCCCAGTACGCACACGGTGCCGAACAACCACCTATAACTCCAGTTCCAGGGGATCTGATTCCCTGTTCCGGACTCTCCAATTGTTGCATGCATGGGTACACTGAAGTACATGCTGGCAAAACCATCATACACAGAAAATAAAAATAAATATAAATGAATAAATAAAGTGGATTGAAAACCTTCATGTAAAATATTAAACTTCAAAACTGCTGAAGGAAAACACGTTAAAATACAGGAAAGGTAAGAACTTTCTGAAAAGGACAAATGGGATTGCATGAAATTAAAGGAAACAACAGAATAAATATATATTAAGTGATTAAATCTATAGAGTATGTAAAGACCTCAAGAAATCAATTGCGTACAAGCCAAATATCTACTTCTTTTATAATGAACAAATCTCCTGTCATTTATACTAATACAAAAATGTTACAAAGAAATTCTGGGAGACAATGCCAATATAGTTCTAACATCTGGAAAAATATTTTTAAACCAGATGCCCAGTCCTAAATCCATGCATACCACTTTGAAGTTACAACATAGTAGACATGAAAGGCAATATCTACAAGATATATTGAGGTCAAGAAACTAAATTACTCACAGATTGTGAAAGGAGATCAGTCCCTGCTAGATCATCAATCACACCCAACCACACCAAGAACTAGGATGAATCAAATCTCAATAGATTGAAAGCGCCCCAATTTCTAGCACAGTTATATGGTAGAAATAGCTGACTGAGCAGCTATTTCTAGAGCAATAATTCTGAAATATTGCTGAATATTAGAATTTGTTGGTGGGCTTTAAAATATCTGACATAAATAGGCTAATATAGCTACTGGAAAAGATCAAGAAACAAGTGCTGTTTGGAATCTCCCAGGTGATTCCAACACATATCCAAGAGAATCATATTGAACAGTTGTCTCCAAGGCCCCTTACTACAAGACCCAGCTGTAACATTTGTTAACAATGCGTATCTCCAGTTCCTCAAGTCTTTAGAGTCCAGGCTGGGAGACTTTACACTTCAGCAAAGCCTCAGATTGATACCTAGTAGCAAAATTTGTGTCTCAAATGAATAGTGCTCAGAAGGCTGCTTTAAAGCCACTCAAAAACCCTTATTTGTTGGAACAATCAATTTGAGAAAGTAATCTTGCCTGTCCAGATAACATCCACATCTAAGTGACCATTTTGACCTTCTTACAGTGATGGTCAGTCTGGATGGAATTGGGAAAATCAGTTCAAAAACTAGCTGAAAAAGACCCTGGCTTTCAGAAAGGCTTTCTATGATGGCTGGGGTTGTCACATCCCACCCTGTGCACATATCCTCTATTTTACTTGGAAATAACCCCTGAGATTGTAAATTCAAAAGTCTCTCTTACTCATGTTCAAAAGGCAGTAAAGAACACAGGGAAAACAGACTCTGGAGCAAAACTGCAAAGGAAATCTCGACTCATAAAAACTAACCATGCAGCCTTGGGCTACTCACTCAATGGTATCATGCCCAGGATATTTATTTCCTCCTTTGTAAAGTCAGGTACTGCAATCACAATACCTACCCTGAAGTTGTTGTCTGAACAGTACATGGAAAAATAAATATATGTGATTATAACCTAAGTGCTTGATAAATATTAATTTAGTACTAATTTATACCTCACACTAGAATAACTACTAGCATAGCAGTTCCCTTCTCATCCAGGAATTTTGTTTTTGCTTTTCTTTTTGAGACAAGGTCTCCCTGTAGCCCCAGCTGGCCTGGAAATAACTATGTAGACCAGGCTGGCCTCAGTCTCACAGAGATCTTCCTGCCTCTTCTTCTGGAGTGCTGGGATTAAAAGCCTGTGCCACCATGCCCAACTTTGCAGTTTTCTTATTGAGAATTTCTCTCATTTTCAGCTTCAAATTCCTCTGTCTTTGTTATCTTTGAATGTAGCAAAGGAAAAACAAAATTCTTAGATCTTTTATTGAAAAATTTATGAATTCTATATAGTTCAAAAACTCATAGCAAACATCTTTTTTATCTATTTCTGTCACCATCAACAAGTAATAATAAAGATTCTAATTTAAAGGGGGCATACTGACTGTTCCCACTTAGGTTGCATATGTATAAAGTATATGTTTATATAAAGTATTATAGTTTAATAATTTATGTTACTTTAACTCAGTTTTTTCAAGACTCTTGGGATCTTGGTGTCCTAGAACCTAATTCAATAAGTTGTGATTGAGTTAAAATAACCCGTTCAAGCATGAAATTCTTTTTCATGTCAAAATTTATTTGGTCGTGCTGAACTTTTATCCCATTTTTCTCTAATTCTGTTTTTTGTGCCGATTTAAAAAATAGAAAAGTGGTAAATAGTATTATATCTTGGGTATAGTAAAAAGAATCTCAAGCCTTAAGATTATACTGGAATGTTGCAATACGTTTCCCTTTGAGGTAACTGTCATTTGTAAGAGTAGTTTACAAAAAATACTAAGGGAAATGGTATTCGAGGTCTTTTTAACCAGAAACTGGACCCAATTACAGACAATGAGATCAAGATCCTGGAAGCATGTATGTGAATTCTCACCCTATAAGAATAATGCACACCAAGCTGGTGACTATGAAAGTATTCTTCAGAATCCACTGTCTAGAAGGGTGAGCAAGGGCCAACCCAGCAGGTATGAAATAAGGGTCAAACTATGAAACGTGCTCCCTTATGATTTTCAGAATTATTTAGCACTTTATTTTGTCCCCGAGAAGCAGCTGGCCATCTAAAACCATCTGGTATTTTTACTAGATAGAAAGATGTCATGGTCACGGTGTTTCAAAGTCATCACTATAGAAGCAAGTGTATTTGAATCCAGGAAAATGCACAAAAATCTTCTCTGAAAATATACTTCTGAATTCACATTACCTGGGACTACTTAAGATTACAAAGCTAACTGTAGTTATGGTACAATGAAAATAATTAATGCTAAAATCCCTCTCTAGGCTGTGAAGAATTTAGGTCATCCCAGGGATAGGGTAATGTCTATGTTAATTCAGCAAATCCCACAGGATTGAGGTCAGAGACCTACACACTACAGGGAGGGAGAACATAATTTTAGATAACGTTTGAAGGAAATCTTTCACAATGATTAACAATCTATTGTCAATGCCTTCCTTGTAGCAATATTTCACCAAGGGCAAATTTTTATACAATACACCCACCCGTCTACCTGCTGATTTCTATAGTTAGTGTGCATATGATGATTTTTTTTTCTTCTCTGGTGTCATCTTGATGCATCCCATTATTCCAGCAACTCTCTATCTGCTAAGTACACTGTCTCTAAGGATACATTAAGTCTATCCTCTTCATGCCATTCTACTGGCAGCACACTGATGCAGCCACATTGCCATGGCATCCACCTCCCACAGAGCAGCCAGTCATGGACAAGTACAAAAGGGGGTGGGGAGCTGAAGAGATGACTCAGTGGTTCAAAGGACTTGTTACTTTTGCAGAGGATTAGGATTCAGTTCCCAGCACCCACACAGCACTTCATAAACATTTGTAAATCCAGTTCCAGGGGATCTAATGCCATCTTCTGCCTCTGCAGACACCAGGCATGCATGTGGTGCACATACATACATGCAGGTAAAAAAGTCATACATATGAAATAAAAATAAACATGCCACTAAAAATAAAAATATAAATGGGATTGTTATGTCTTTTTTATATGTAAAGCCAGTCAGTGGTTTTCTAAGGCAAATAAAACAGAATAAAAATATCCTTAATATCCTGTGTGGGCTGACCCTACCTATAACCTTAGCATAATCTCTAATGGGGTACAAATTAGCTTTGTCAAATGGGTCAGACACTGATATTTGCTTACCCTATGTCAACTTGGCACTTGTCCCTTAGTATCATTACTACAGCTTTCTTAGAATTGGCAATTTCCCCGTTTTCCTTATGGTCAAGGTTCACCACCTCATTGTCAGGACAAGGGTATGAATTAGAGTCCCTATTGCTGCTCTTTGTTATGGATTCCCATTCTTCATAACATTGACTGAAAGTTTTAATTATATAATATATTTGCATATTTGTCTGAGTCTGACTCCTCTCTAAGTTCTTTAGTCACCATTTTTGCCTTACTTATAGCTGACTGTTGTCACCTCTCAGAGTATTAGTACTAGATAAATACTTGTAGGCAAAAGAAAGAATAAAATAATTTATTTTATAAGAATTAAACATAAATTATGTAATGTCTGTTACATGAATGAACAATTGTTACAGATTTAATTTAAGGCATCGGGTATAATGATGTAAGAGACATCTGTACATATTCCATGGCTCAGGCCCTTAAGAATGACATAACAGAGTGCAAAGAATATTGTAGGGATATACACAGTTGGGATGAGGTCATAAGCATAGCACGGAGCAATAAGAGGTCAGAAGAGAAAGCAATTCCCTTTGATGAGTCCTGGAAAAAAACTGCCATGTAAGCTGATAATACTCAGTGTTATTTTGATGAGCTAATGACAAGGAGAAACATCTCAGAGAGGATACTTAAAATTACTTCCAGGGTCAAGTGTGATGGTACAGTCAGAGGCAGAGTCTGGCAGTTCTCTATGATATTGAGGCTAGCCTGGTCTATATAGTGAGTTCTAGGTCAGCTTGAACTACAAGGCGACTCTATCTCCGGGTGGGGAGGAGGTATTTCCAGAAAGTTCAGGTTGCATGTGAGGAAAAAGGAATAGCTTATTAAGTACAAAAGACAAACAAATATGCTACCCCTGTGTGATCACTCTCTGTGACTCCTCACCTTGGTCATCCTCAAGATGGCCCAGTTTGGTCGAAGGACTAAGAGTAATTGTGCTTCAGCCTGCCAAGATGGCTCAGCAGGTAAAAGAAATTTCTATGAACCCTGACAATCACTGTTCTGGGGAGAACCCACTTAGTGGAAGGAAAAAACTTTAATGCATAATTGTACTCTAATGAGGACAGCTTTGAAAAGCTCACCTTAGAGAGGGAAGTGTACAGGTTGTACAAATGTGGTGTCTTGCACAAATTCTATCAAGATTTATAGAGGGTGTGGAATTAATATTATTTAAAGTATATATCTCTAAATCTGGGAACTCAAAGATAAGAAGAGAATGCATTTACTATCAAGGTATAGACATAATTTTCTGCTCATTAGAAAGCTTAAAAAAAGAGAGAGAAGAAAGTGTAACAGAATTTTGGAAGGATAAAGTAATTTATCTCTGAAATCCTATGATCTCTTTGTAGTTTGTCTATACTTTAAAAGACTTTTGTAGCTCAAACTCCATCATCAGAGGCAAACGTGATGGTCTGAATAAGACATGGTCCCATAGGCTCAAGTCCTTGAACACTTGGTCAGTTGGTGGCATTGTTTAGGGAGAGTTATGGAACTTTTAGGCTGTGTAGTCATACTGAAGGAAGCCTGTCACCATGGGCGGGCTTCGAGAGTCGACAGCCTTGCTCCACCTCTAGTTTGTTCTATTTCCTCAGCCTGTTTGAAGGTGTGAGCACCCAACTTTCTGCTCTGGATGCCTTTTCCCATGCCTTCCATGCCATGATAGATTCTTAACTCTCTAGAACCATAAGCCCTTCAAATTTTTTCTTCTAGAAATTGCCTTGATTGTGGTGTTTTGTCATACCAACAGAAAATTAACTAATATATCAGGGTTCAGAAAAAGTTGGAGCTAAAAATTGTTTTAATTTCCTGTTAAAGTCTATTAATTACACATACATAAAAATGAGTGTGCAAAGCAAATTTTCAAATAAGAATATAATAACTGAATATGTCATATATTTATGAATTTAAGAATTGAGAAATTCAAGCATTGGCCTTCCAGGTGGATCGTGCAATTAACACACCTACAGGATGTACATGTATGTGAAGAGTAGATATAAGGACATTTTATAAAATATATAGAGTTCTTTTACTATATGTGTGCCATAGTTTGGATGCTGAATGTCCCATAAAGGTCCATGTGTTAAAGAATTGATCCTTAGAGTGATGCTATCAGGATGTGGTAGAAACTTTAATAAACTGGGTGTTACAGAATACACTTAGATTAACAAAGGTGTTAATCTAACAGAGGCCTTCAAAGGAATTGTGGAAAGTGAGTCAGTTACATGTCTCTCACCTTTCTGGCTCATTTTTTGAACGGTTTTCTCCAAATGTGCCGCTTTTCACCACTGCCTGCCACTGCTACACAGTGTTTTGACCAGAAGTCAGAAGCAATGGGGCCACCAACCTTGAATCGTCAGAAACATAAGCTATAAGATTATCTGATTTATAAGGTGATGGCCTTACCTATTTTTTTTTTTTTAGTAAATAATTTATTGAGAATTTCATACATGCATATAAGGTATGTTGCTCAAATCCATGCCCACTCCCCCCGCAACTCCTCCCAAATCTCCCCATCACCTTTTTATGATAACTTCATATGTTCTTTCTTCTTCTTTAACATATTCTTATGGGGATTTTGGCTACTCAAACATGCCCCCTTCTGAAGAGGTAACCCTAAAATCTTTAAAGGATTAGATATAAGCTCCCAAATACTTTTGACATTTTTGGACTTTGTATCAGAGTATGTTGCTAACAGGCCCAAGGACATTGTGACTTTTAGCCAAGAAACTGGCTACTTTCCTTGGGGTCTTTTTACCCTAACTGCCTAGTGAATTCCTACCTCCTATTCTTATCACACCACCCTCTGAAGGTGTTACCCAAATTGCCAATAGGGAATCAGGTCGCAGACCGCTCTGGCTTCTTCTATGCTGAACAGGGGCGCAGCGTGAGGCAATTGGAGTACCCCTTCAGTGGGTCTATCTAAAAGACTCCCAAATTGCCTAACTCTTATCTCAAGGAAGAAAATAAAGTCTTTGAATCGTGAATAGGAGATGTGAAAAAGAAGTAAAGCCAAGAGTAATGAGTATTACAAGTTCTGGACAGGCAACTAGAAATAAGTCAGAACAGGGCACTTTTCAAATGTTCACAGGAGAGTCCACTGGAATTTTTTTACGAGGGCTTCCGAAAGCATCCCTCTATTGGGTTCCTCCTCATTTTCTTTTGTCTTCCAAGGCTGGACTCTAGAGTGACAGATTCAGGATTTTCTTTCAGGTATTTTGATAGCTGTTAGAGTGGTTAGAATCAGTGTCAGCTCCCTGTCAAAGGCTTCTAGATAGGGGGAGAAAACAAGTTTATCCATCATTTTAAAACAATAGCTGGTTTTCTCCCTTAGCTACAGGTGGGCACTACAGTATTGGAGACCAAGATCTGAAGTGTTACAACTGAGCAACACTTTCTTGTTAGGAACAAAATCATCATTGAGAAATAATTGTCTAAATAACTTTTTATATAAACATAAGCCTAATGCCTGGGATGTGTAATCCCTTGAACTCCTGAAAAAATATACTGATGGCTTTACTCTTTGGTTATACTTTCCTTTTGGGTGTTTAAGACCATGCAGTTGGCCCAAATAATTCAGTTTATTTTTACACTTAAGGTAATTTGAAAATCTGTTCCTCAGGGGTCACATAGGCTTGGAAGGAGCTCCTGGCTCCTTTCTTTTACCAGCTCCATCTATGTGAAGATAAGTCAAAGGTCCTGCTCAACCATGTCTGGTTTCACTCAGAAGCATGTAGGAAATGTTTCCTCTGTGTTGACTCTCCTCTCTCCTCTTTGTAGACTGGACAATGGTTCAAGTCCATCTCGTGGAGTCTCCATGGCCTCCCTGAACAAGAGGACAGGTAACTCACCACAGTTACAGGACATTTTGAGAGATGTTCCATAGTCCCCGGGAACTCAGTTGACCTTGGACGGCAAGAGGCAAAACCTGTCCTTTAAGTCCCTCTGAATATATTAGTATAAGCCTCAAAGTATGGCTGTTAAACATGCAATAAATTTAGTTCCATCAGTCTGGTACTTTTAATTACCATGTGCTATGTTGATAAGGCTTGGGTAAAAAAAAAGTATTCTCAGATAAACTTTGACTATATATATATTTTGTTCCTTAAACTAGTTGAATATGACGATAGACATTTTAAGATTATGTGTATATTATTTTTGTCTCATCCTTTATATATCATAACAAACCTAAACAGACCTTCATCACTTGCTTAGGCTTTCTCATTTTTCTGTCTGTTTTGGAAAATATCTCCATTCCCATATCCTTTTAACATCTTTTACATTCTCGTTTTCTTTTTTGTAAAATAATTATGAGGCATAATAGCATTAACAAATAAATTTTCCACCTGTTGTGAGACTTCTTTTCCTGGGGATGCTAAGCAATGCTTATTCCCTTTCAAGGTTCTAGTGTCGATCCAATGTTTGATTAAAGTTTTACTGGGGAACCAATGAATTTATTGAGCTTACTTACCGAGATATCTGAGGGGTTACTGAGGTCTATGTATGACCTGAGGGTATGCACACTGGAAAGCTGTTACCCAGGCCTTAGCTGTTTTGCTGTACTAAAACTACAGTAATACTGAGTGAATACTGAGTATTTAATATTCACACAGATACTTAGATATATTTCAGAATGAAAAACACATCTCATAGACTTATCTTACCCCTTGTGTTTCTTGACTATTCCAATGCCTTTGGGAGTTGAATAATGTTTTGTTGTACATTTTTTAGATATGGAAGTAGGGATAGAGAAATGGTACTGCTTGTTTAAAAAAATAGAGTCTGTACCCTAAATGAAACAGAACCAAGGTATCAGAGATGTCAGTGATCCATCTGTTAAGTTTAGAGTAGCATGAAGACATCTCGTGCATCTGCTGGAAGAATAATTGTGGTAGTGGTTCATATAGTATCACCCTAGATTCATACAACACTTTCATTCCTAAGGTTTTCTGATGTTATCTCATTTGTCTTCCTACATGTCTGAAAGGTAAGTATGGTCAGGTGGGTTCATCTGCATTCCCCAGGATGGATCATTTAAGGCAGAGAAGTATGAGCTGTGATGAGATGCTGAGCTCAGCAGCCATGAGACCTAAACTGAGACCTCTGCATCTACCCTTGGGCTCTTTCTGCTGATCTGAGTATCAGAATGTCTGAGTGAAGCCAATGGACTGTCGAGGGATGAGGGATAGTCCTATCATCTGAATGCCACATTTCTTAATATTTGTATGATACTTCTGCCCATCAGAATATAGAAAACAGGTACTGAACCATAAAAATTGTACTTTTCCTTGTGTTCCAAATTGGAGGTTCATGCTAAGAACAGAAAGAGTAACAGTATCCCATATTCTAAGCATAACTATAAACAAAACTAAAAGGTCTACTTAACTGGCGAGCTTCCACTGGCATCGAAAATAGACTTCAAGTCATCTTAGCCTTCAGATTCTCATAACTTTAGAAAGGAGATAGGAAAGGAGACAGACACAGAAGAGGTCACCACAGGCCTCATGTTCTTGCCATAAATGACTGCACTAATGGGAAACAAACCTACCCCTATCCAGCTTGTTAAATAAGAGAATTCTAAGAGAATATATAACAGATTTGGGCATCCTGACATCTTGTTAGTTTCAGTTCATGCAGGATATTCCTGATTTCCCGTGTTGACCTGCAATGAGGAAAAACAAATTGAAAAAAAAGAAGACAAAAGACTGAAGAAGGCCATGATCTCACATTGCAGCCTGTCTTTCTAGTATTTGTTTCTGATGGTGAAGTGAGCATCCAGGAAGAAAGCTAGACAGGACCTGTATTGCCATACTCCACAGCAGTGGGCTTCCTGTCAGGTAAGGTGTCCCCATAGCAGGAAGCTATAGTGTGCTCACAGAATCTGGTTCAGGAGACTGAGGAAGGGAAGCCCCCACACGCTGAGCCCATACCAAACTCTTCTGTTTCCAGAAGAGACATAGCTATGTCTCTAGCAAGGGGTATCCTAGAAAGCAAAAGCAATCTATGCAAAACTATAACAGCACCAGTTACATAAAAGAAAACTCCTTTGGTTTCTTCCCATCTCTCTATACAAGGAAGCAGAGAGGAGGAAGGTATCCAAAGGCCAGCTAACCAATCTGCCCCTTAAGTGGAAGAAGTAGATACGCAAGTCAAGACACAGCTTCCTAGGGAATCAAAGAACCCAAGTCTGGCCTGTAGTGTTGCAATTTCTATACAAGAATAAAACTAGAGTTTTCAACTAGACAGAATGTAAGCAATGGGAAATGGCTTGAAAGTTGTCAAAGCTGCCTAGGATGTTGCTAAGGGATCTGCTACTCAGCTGGGAAGAGGAATTTGACAAACACAAAAGAGAAACAAGGACTGGTGAAAAGTAAAACCATTTCATGTTTGTTCCCCCACTGAGACAAGCCTTCTCAATAAACTAGACACACGCAGATACAGAAATCAACAGAGACCATGGGGGAGGAAGGGCAGGCATTAGCAAGGAAGGAAGGGTATTATTTATGCTTCTCCACAGAAATGATTTATTGCAATGAAAACAACCCATAAGCACTAGGTGGAAGAAATACAAAGGAATTATCGTCTGCAGCTCTTTCTTCCAGCACAACCTGCCGTTTTCAGATTCCTTCCTTTCCACTTAGATTCGGGCAGTGCATACTGAAAAATCTGGAGAGGTTCACACTTGACACGAGAAGAACATTTATTTCAGGCCTGTTTGCTACATCAATTAAATGTGCTGTGTATTCGCCACATCAGTCAATTCACACAGCAGCTGATTATAATGCATGTGCCTTGCAAAAGCAGCCAAGATTCAACAAGGCATAAAACTACAAAATATCATTATAGATCATATACCACTAATTTTAAAACATAATAAAATTTTCAGTGGTTTTTATTTTCTAAATTATTAATGGTTGCCAAAATAACCCATTGTGTTTCCTCATTCAGAATAACTTTCATTTGACCTTCCATCCTGATTATACAAATTGAACCTACCATTATCTTTATTCAACAATAATTTTAAAAAGTTTTCTTACCACCATAAAAATAACAACCATAAATTTGGCATGGAGTATTAAAAAATCAATGACTATAACAAAATATTATTAGACATAGTTATTTCTAATTTAAAAGTCTCATTAATTAAGTTTCAGCATGAGGACAGCTGAAAAAAGCCGTATAAGTATGAAGGGGGTAATAATGTGAAATCTAATTATGTAACTGCCTGTTTTAGTTTATGTAAGCAAACTGTCACTTAGTAATAGGCATGCAGTTTAACATACATACTGCTTGTTACAATGAAAATAAGAGAATAAAGTGTTTATTCAAATCAGCTCAACTAAACAAAGGACTCTTGAATGCATTCTAGAATAGAGTGCAATGCAGGTTGATCAAACTCAGAATGGTAAATAAACAAGATATATAGTCCCAAGGACAGTAGAAGCTTGAAGGACCTACTATCAGCAAAATGCTATGTAACAAGTCTTTATATTTACTGGCTATAGGCAAGTCTCATTTGCTTTATCAGTAAGGGCCTAGTAAAAACAGATAGCATGCTCATGACGGTTTAACTGAAGAAGATTAAAGGAATGGACCATTTAAAAAGGAGAAGAAAGTTAAGAGATGCGGAAAGGGCTTGGGAAACAATAGGAACATATTCTAGTGATCAGTTCACCCCATCACTAGAGAGGTGTAAGAGAGGGAAGCAGGTTAACTAGGACTTGCTCAGGGAGTGAGTAAAGGTAAGGATGTAACCCCTAACAGGAACTGAGGCAGGAGAGGGAAGCAGCCAGTTCTGGAACCTAAGCTAGGGTTGGGACTGCAAATAGCCCAGCCTCACTCTCCTTCCACATTCTATTATATGATAACAGTTTACACTGGCTTGAGTCGGCATAAAGTTGACAGACAGCAAAAGGTTCAGAGGCTAAAATAAGGGTCCATATCAGGACACAGAAATGTGGTGAGAATAAGTTCAAGAGGAGAGGCAAGAAAGACAAACTAAACAGGTAGCTTCTTTGTTAAAATCATAATTCAGAATATAGTAAAGTGGAATTCTTGACCAATTGTCTGAGGTCTCAAAACCCTGTCTTGACATTGAAAAAAATAGAAAGAGGTATTGAAAGATACGGTTATGTACTCTAGTCTTCACCTTGAAAGTCCATATCACTGACCATTAAATAAAGAAGTTCTAGACAACATAAGCTTTTCTTTTCCTGATGCACAGCTGGAAACTTTGGTACAAAGAGTGCATTATTTTATGCAGCTCTGAAATCCATGTCTCCATTTTTGCTTTTTTTTTTTTTTCTGGCTTTTTGAGACAGGGTCTCCCTGTAGCCCCAAGTGTCCTGTAACTCACTATGTAGACCAGGCTGGCCTCAAACTCACAGATCCACCTGCCTTTGCCTCCCAAGTGCTGGGACTACAGGCATGTGCCACCATGCCCGGCCTTTTTTGCTTATTTTTACAGAACGAATTTGCACACAATGGTATTTGATGAAAGCACTAACCTGACAAAAGACTCTTCAAATCTTTGATGATTCAGAAAACATATAGAAGGAAATGAGATCTTGTCAATATAATTCACATTGCAATAAATGAAGCATAGTAAAGAAGAAAGGCCATGATTAACAGTATTTGGTGTTAGGAAAATGAAAGCAAATCTCAGGAATAAGGCCTGGAGGGATTCACCCCCAAAACTGCTCCCCTGTAGGAAGGTTGGATGCAGAAGAAGAAACGTCCAGTGCTCTTAATTGAAAGTGTGGCATATTTTTCTTGATTATTAGCACATGACCTTCTCAATGATTCTGGGCGTTTGTAGTATTATTAAATTCTGTAGGATTGCTATCCATTGGTCCCTTGATGAACCAACATCTGGCTCTCTCTTTTCAAGACTGTATTCTAGAGGGAGAGTTCATCTTCAATTGTAAACCAAAAACTGTGAAGGTTTTCTCTGTGAAGTGGTTCTTCTTATAAATGACTGAATTCTGATAACAAGCAAATTCTGACCCCTATACAAATGATTGTTGCACCTTTATCTAATAGAAAGAGAAAGAAGAATATTCTCCTGGAGTCTTGTGAGTGTTCTAGTGCTGATTGAGTGAGTGCATGAGTTCATGTTTGATTCTGTGTGGACAATTTCTGTATGTAAAATGACAAGAATAATGGATTTAAAGGAAAATAATTCCACCGGAGCCTTAATCTTGTTTATAAATATTGGGCATGACCTATATAATTAAGTATGCAAGCAACATAAAATGTTGATGTTAAATTTAATTTACTTTTATATGTTATTTATGTATTTATTTATTTGTGTGTGGGGTGTGTGTGTGTGCATGTGCTTGCCATAGTACACATGTGGAAGTCAGAGGCCAGCCTATAGGAGTCAGTTCTCTCCTTCCACCATGTGGGCCCTATGGTCAGGATTAGCAACAAATTCCAAATTCCTTTGCTCGCAGAACCATTTGGTCAGTCCAGTAAGATAGACATTTTTTTTACCTTTTTGGTCACTGAATACCTGTCTGTATATCTATCTATCTATCTATCTATCTATCTATCTATCTATCTATCTATCTATTTATCATCTATCTATCTTCTATATATCATCTATCTATCTACATATATCGCATAGAAATATAGTTAATTTTTTTTATTTACGATAGAATTGTACTCTGTAGATTAAAGGGGTGGAAAACTCATGATCCTCCTGCTTGCCCTCCTGAGTGCCAGAATTATATGTATGCACTACCATGCTTGACAAAATTGAACTACTGACTCTTTGTATTAGAGGTTTTTATAACTAACAAGGTCTCATAATTAATTATCTTAGCACAATTTCATAAATATTATGAGTCAATAATTTACAGTGACAAGAGATACAAAAGAAAAATGCTTAGAAACAGGTGCACTTCAGTTGTTTCAGAAGGTTTTCAGTAGGGTTTCAGAAGGACTTCCTTACTTGTATACCTGTTGATGGCTATGCCCTCAATCCTTGCCATATTCTTGTAATGGAAGAGGCTACCTTTCAAACCACGTTGTCTGAACAGTAATCACAGACTAGTTATAATTCCTAATGCAAATTCAGAGAAGTGAAGAGGCATGAATGGAAGAGATGTGACATAAATTTTAAAACCAACTTTGTAACAATTTTAGTATGTATTGACAGAAGATATACATGCAATGACTTTCAGAGAAAATGCTGATTGAATAACTAATAATTTTTCCAAAGCATGCTTTCCTTCTGAATCATCATACAAGAATTCTACCTACACAATGCTTTTGTTGTTGTTTTGTTAAAGAAAGGGTTTCATTATGTAGCCCTGGCTGGCCTGAAAATTGCTGTGTAGACCAGGCCGGTCTCAAACTCACAGAGACTCACATGCCTCTGATCTCTAGGGCTGGGGTTAAAGACATGTGCAGGCTCCGCTGCACAATGCTTTTGCCAAGGCCTTTGGCCTTCACTCCCGCAAATTCTATTCATTTCTTCTTTTATGATATAAAACTCAAACTTAGCCTTTTTTGTCTTCTCTTTTACATTATGAAATGGAATTATCAGTTTTAGGAATGTTTTTAATTTTCTACTCCAGGATGAATGTTCTGTAAAAATTTATTGATTAACATTCCTTTTAGACTGGGTTTTCACATGTATATGCATGTATGTACACACATATAAAAGAGGAGGGGTATATGTGTGTTCGTGTGTGTGATTAAAAGAATTCTTATTTACTTCATGAAATAAATAGAATATAGAAGAATAAATTTTCTTTAAGACACAATGCCGTGGAAGTTCCCTTTCATTCTCTAACCCAGTTTTCACATTCTTTATAATTTCTAACAGATATTATCAGACGTTGGACAAGAGTAATACAGATAGTTACATGCATGGAACTCTTGGTATGTCAGAAACTCTGCCCAGGGCTTCATGTGGCTACTTACTATTTATTACTCACAGTGGATGAGGAGAATCCTATTTCTGTCTCTACTTCAAAGAAGAGAAAACCGAAACTTTAGTAACGTTGAATTTGCCCAAGGTCACAGAATAAGAACTCCGGAGCCAAGGCTCAAAGCTAGATTTGCTTCTTGCCAGGCACTGCTTTAACATTATGCTAAACCATCTCAAATTAACACATAAGTCACAAATCACCTTGAGGTGCTTTTGTTGAGGGGTACCAGACTTAAAGTGGAGGATATGACCTATGGTTATGTTATGATTCTCTCTCACCATAATCATTTGAAAGTCCAGACCCTGATATGACATTGTATACAGTTTGTGAATCTGGCCAGTCTGTTCTCTGAAGAAGAAGGATTATGATTTTTCTTATAAATTTAATTTTGTGCTAAGGACAGTGAACTGCTGGAAGAGAGTTAGAAGTATTATTTCAAACTTTGCAAGTAAGCAAATCCAGTGCACTTCCTGTCTCACAAGTATAAAAGCTCACTGTTGACTGATATGACTTTTGCATGGCCTTTGTAGTCAGCTAAGCTCTCCAGGATCAAAGAACAGAAACTGTAAAAGAAACATAAAAAAAACTCCCTTAAACAAAAGTCAATGTCTTCCTTACTGGAATGAAAACACTTTATTCTTTTCTAGCTGTGTCTTCTAATACACAGTATCAAATAAAATAATAAGTATAATAAATGTTTTGATATCAAGTAATGACTCTTCTCTAATGGTCTTCAAACACTGAGTTAAAAATACATCATTTCCACATTTTATAATTAGTAGAAACTTCTAAGCATCATGCTAAACATGGCAAATATATGTGATTTTGCCTGTCAGCTAAAAAAAAATAAGTATAGGGCTGGAAGGATGGCTCAGTGGTTAAGAGCACTGGCTGTTCTTGCAGAAGACCCACGATTCCCAGCACCCACATGGCAGCTAACAACTGTCGTAACTCCAGTTCCAGGGGATCCAATGCCCTCTTCTGACCTCTGCAGGCATTGTACAACATGGTTACACTTATACACATGCAGGCAACACACACATACACATAAATTAAAATGATAAAATATTAAAAAATAATAAAGTATAAAATGCAGATAATTTAAAATATGATAATAAATTCAGTATCTTCAAAAACAAGGTATAATTTCTTTCATTCCTAATATTCAACATTTTGGCCAGTAGTAGCCTTAGTCCTTTCCTATGAAACATTTGCAGTAATGTTTTTTCCTCATGACCTGTGTAATAACTAAAGTCTGGATAGCATGTCACCATTTACAGAAAAAGTAGTTCAACACACTGTTCGTTTCCTCTAAAGAAACAAAATATGAAGGACATTGAAGGCATAGAGCAGGAAAACATGCAATGATTCAGGGCATCTCATATAGCTTTGAGTGTACACAAAGGAAGAGAATTTTCCAGCTACTCAACAGGAATAGTTGAAATATATTTGTACAAATTGTATAGGATTAGAGAAAACTGTGGCTTAGATTAATGGAAAGGGAAATCAGGAAATGCTTCCCAGATGAACTGCACAGGAAACAGCAGGCAGCTGCTTGTAAAAAGAAAATAGGTAAAAACTAGTGATCACCAAGGAACAGAGACATAACATCAGCGCATCTAAGAAAAGCAAGTTCTTGTGGGAATGCAGACTCTAAACAGAGGAGAGGAGACTAAGGGGACATTTGCTGTGCAAACTACGGCCACTTAAAGAAGATTTTATATATATATATATAATACATATGTCAAAAGCAATGGTGACAGAAGAGAAGGTGGAGGCATCGAAAGGAAGGGAAGGAGAGGCAGAAGGGAAGAGGGACAGCATCGGAGGAATGAGGAAAAGTTACAACAAAAAAGTAGGAAAAGTAAAGAAACTCAGAATTTGATTGTACACATAAAATAAGTACAGTTACCCATATTTGGTCACCCTCGACTCTGGTATCTAAACATCAGCTGCACTTTTCCTTTGTTGTGTATGTTCTTAGATTTTACCCAAACAATTGATGACGATTTCATTTCATATCCCAAGGAAAGGTTTCTTTGCCAGAAGGAAGGAAGAAAAATCCTTCCTTAGTTCAGATAGATTCTCATTGGTCCATATTAGGTCTCATGCCTAGAAACTCGGGAGGGACTTGTGGCATAGCAATAGTAATATATGTATTCATTATTGAAATAATAGAGTTTGGGAATTTAAAGGCTTAAGATTACAGATAGCCAATAAATACTCAAATCTGTCTTCTAGACTTAAACAAATGCCTTCCTAACAGTTCATTACCAGCCCCTGTGTAGCAGCAACTCCCTTTGAAAAACTACCCGCTATCCTGAGGCACATGCCCCACTGCACTGAGCACCTCGCAGTGTGCCCATAGTTCTAAAATTTCTCTTGGACTTTCTTTTAAAATAAGCTATTCTGGCTGGGCATGGTGGTGCATGCCTTTAATCCCAGCACTGGGCAGGCAGAAATAGGTGGATCTCTGTGACATCGTGGCCAGCCTGCTCTACATAGCTAGTTCTAGGCCAGCTGGGCTAAAGGGAGACCTTGTCTCAAAAAATCAAAACCAAGGAAACAAACAAAAAGTAATAAAATAAATGATTCTGATAATGAAAAATTAGTTCAGGTTCTATGTTTTTTTTTTCCCAAATCATCCATCTACAAAATATAAAGCTATTTATGAAAAAAAGGGAAGATTGAAAACAGAAAATATTTCCTGCATTGAAAAAAAAAAAAAATGGGCGGATGGGAAACAGGTTGGTGCCTGGCAGGTCTTCCTTATCAAGTCCTAACTTCAATTCCAATGTGGCTTCTGACTGCTGATAGGAATACTTGCCTGGGATGGAGACCATTGTCAAGGACAAAGGGCAAAGCTGATAAAAATCTCTCCCTGGCAATCATGAACAAAAGTGTTTCCTCTCAAGGGAGAAGTAATGAGCTTAGACTTGAGTCTTGCAAGTGACTGCCCAGGTGTGTTTATTACCCCAATTCATTTTCTTATCATCACACAGAATCTCACACAATTGCTTATTGGGATAAGCACTCTAAAGAACTTAGCTTCCACTCTGTCTACAAAATAAGCAAATACAGACATAAAACTTGGAAGGGACTACTATCCTCAGGCCTCTTGGGGTAAGTCTATAGCGCAGCTCTCCGCGCCGGGACTCCCTAAGCCTCATTCACCCTTCCACCCCACCCCCCACCCCCCTGCCTCCCGCCCGCCATTCTATACTCTAGTTTGGACCCTGTGCCATTCCTAGTCTTGGGGCCCCAGACACCTGGGGAACCAATACTGCTTCCTGACCCTTCTCACCCAGAGCAACCCAGTCCCTTTCTTGGGCTCCAGGAGCACCACTTCTGGTCCTGGCCCTGCCCTCACCTCGCTCTGCTTCCCTGGGCCTGCACCACCGGCTAACTCTCCTAGCCTGCACTACTATCCTCAG
>NW_008347042.1:3995174-4002933 GCF_000622305.1 Nannospalax galili
GCAAAAACATTACATGCTATTGGAATACGTTGTTTGGTATATCTGGGTGCCACCAGAGCACTATCCTCATGTGTCTCGAGTTCTTCATGCATAAACTATTAACCCTAATGCCATCCTCTCAAGATGAGCACTAACATCATCGGTGGAATTTGCTTCAGACTGAGCAGATGCTGAATAAGCATGGGCTTCCCCCTCTTTTCCTCTGCTTTGTCTCTTAGGTCTTCCACAAGTACATTCAGATGGTTAAAAGGTAGTGTTTCAACTTTACAAATAAGGAATTTTAAGTTTATAAAAGTTATAGGGAAAAAATAATTTTCAATATGCTTACTTTCTTTTAACATTATGCCTCTAAAGCTACAGGTAATGGTCAAAGTTCTTTAAAAAGGGATGCCCCCCCAAAAAATCATATAATCATGATGTGATTCCCTTGATTCCTTAGAATGACGATCATCCTGGGCCCCTGCTTTGCTTCAGCCACAAGCTGACCTCAGTGAGAGGTGCTATGAAAATGCCCCAATGGCATGTGATGCAGTGGTAGGTACTGTGAAGGAAAAGGGTGCTAGGAGATCACAGTGCTGGGTTGGAGACTCCTACACTGGATATAAAAATAACTTGTAGATTAGAAATGCATGTGCAAACATCTTAATGTTAATTGCATTAAAATGAATTTTTCTATATGAAACTGTGTATTTTAATAATGAAATGGAGATCTTTTTAAAGGTTAAAACATCATTTAATTTATGTCTTATAGGGTTTTTACTGAGTACAATATTGTATAACTGTAATAATTCAACTGTAAACCTAAAAATTTACAGCCAAATTTGAAAGAGATGCATCCTACCTCAGGAAAACGTTATTGAATATGTCAATTGTGTTGTAATGATATGCTTCTTCTAAGTATGTTGTTATTAAATAAATCATTTTTAAAAATTTAAAAAAAAAAAAACTTGGAAGGACATTTGGACATGGAATATAGGTCTTAAACTGAGCCATCTCTTTTCTTTGCCTAAACAGAGATGTGTCTCAAATAGCTGCAAGCTCTAATTACTGTTTTGAAAGTCTGATCCTGTGTGATGTGGCATAGTAGAAAGAACTTGGTCGAGGAGCCAAAGCCTGTTGTGTCATAACTCTATTTTTGCATGTATATAGAATAGACTGGTGCCCTTTTCCATAAAGCAGAAAGTGTTTGAGATGAATAGAGTATAAATTCTGGAAACGTGAGATTGCAAATCTCAAATACTTAGAGAAGAAAATGTTTTATTATGAAATTATTAGAACTATCTCCTTTGAGGCTTAACTATACAAGTAAAAATACTCATGTGGAAAAATATCATAGATATGCAGACAATGACTATGAATATAAGGATTAAGAGCAGAGACTCTGAGCTAAGTGGTCTAGTTCAAACCTGGTGCAACAACTGCTTAAGGCTTCATGATGCTGGGACCAGTGCTTTCCCTCCTTGTGCCTCCTTGTTTCCTCGCCTAGATAAATGAAGATTATCCAAAGGTATATCTATCCCCTAGTTCACATCTTCTGTGACCTGTGACAGGATAGAGAACAAATGGTGCAATGAAAATGTTTCTATTATGGTGATAGATTTGAGGGTGGTTACATATTTAAAATACAAATAACTGGGTGTGATGGCACGCAATTATAGTTCTAGCTCCTGGCTACTTGGGAGGCTGAAGGTGGGGATCATGTAAACTCCTGAATTTGAAACCAACCTGAGAACTAGTGAGTCCTGATCTCAAAAATAAATGTATAAATAAATAATATTTGGACATAAGCATGCCAGGTAAAGGTCATTCAAGAAGTACTATTTTGATCATACTTCTAAATGAGAGGTTTGGGGGGTATTATTAAAATAAAGATAATATGTACATACTGTAAGAAACTTCTATAGTGCTAAGTTGACACATGGCTTTTTCTAAAGGTCTTCAGTGTTAGTTATCCCTCCACATACTCCCTCCTCCGCCCTGCCCTCCCATTCTGCACCCTAAGTGTTATTTCCTGTTTCCTATTTTATATCACTGCATTCTAGCTCCCTTCCCATACAACATATCTCTTCTGCCCCTTGATCATTTATTTGTTTCCTGACTTCTTTGGGTTTTTCAATTGAAGCATGTATATCTAAGAATTCAAAGCTAGCATCCACCTGTGAAAGAGAATATGTCATGTTTGTCTTTCTGGGTCTGGGTTACCTCACTCGGGATGATTGTTTCCAGTTCCATCCATTTGCCTGTGAATTTCATAATTTCTTTTTTTGACAACTGAATAATATTCCATTGTGTGACTGCACCAATGTTCACTCCCACCAACAGTGGATAAGAGTTCCCCTTTTCTTATATCCTTGCCAGCACTAGTTCTTGTTTATCTTTCGGACCTTAGTCATTTTGAGTTCAATAAGATGAAATATCAAAGTGATTTTAATATGCATTTCCCGATGGCTAAAAATGTTGAATATTTTCTTAAATATTTTTCATTCATTTACTTTTTTAATATTTTTTTCCTTTATTTTTATTTTATGTGTATGGATGTATTGCATGCATGTATGCAAATGCACCTGTTATGCAGTGCCTGTGGAGATCAGAAGAGGGCACTGGATCCCCTGGAACTGAAGTTACTGATGGTTGTTATCCACCATGTGGGTGCTGGAGTTTGAACTAGGGTCTTCTGCAAGAACAGCCAGTGCTCTTCACCAATGAGCCATCTTTCCAACCCCTGTACGTCATCTTTTAAGATCTCCATGTTCAGGTCCTTGCCCCATTTTTCAATTGAGTTGGGATTTTTTTTAATATTTCATTTTTTATTACTTTGTATATTCTAGATATTAACCCTCCATCAGAGCTATACCTGGTAAAGACTGTTTCCCACTCTGTGGGTTTCCTCCTCATTCAAATGATGGTGTCCTGTGTGCTTCAACAACAACTGGCCTGATAAAACATGATTTCTTGTGCAATAGTTTCATGGATATAATGGGAGTAACCAATCACTTTCTAGTTGGATTTAAGGTCTGCTTCATAGAATGGAGACCATAACTGATGTTCGTATCAGACCTAGGAACATTGGGCTAGACAGCTCACAAGGCATGGGAGAAAGCCCAATACTATTCTATTCTGCTAAAAAGATATGGCATTACAGAAATTTCTTATGACTTTTTGTTGTGCCCATAGATTAACACGTCTCTCAATTCTCACCAGAAAATCTTCCCAATGTAGTAAATGATGATTAACACATAAATCCAAAACTGCTCAATGTGCAGAAAACAAGAGGCTGCAAGATGATTCTCCCTGAACTGGACATCTACATCAAATTTCGGCCTCCAAATGCTCAGGAGATTGCAGAAGAAGGTGCAGAAAGATTGTAAGAACCAGAGGTAGCAGATGATCATAAGGAAACCAGATATCTGGGAAATTACTCATATTTCATATAAACTCACAGCAATGGTGAGAGTTTGCACAAGTACCACCACATAAGCTCAAACCAGATAAAATCCCAGCATAGATGTGGGGAAGTAAGTAAGAAATCCGAACCCTACCTAAAAAACTATTAGGAACAGATGCCTGCTGGGAAGGGGATAGTCAGACTCTTTTAAGAATGCTCCAGTGGTTAAACCCACACTGAAGGAATTTAGGAGCACCGATTTGACTCTTTAGACCTCAGTGTGTGTGTGTGTGTGTGTGTGTGTGTGTGTGTGTGTGTAATAGATTACAGGAAACTGGGCAAGGAGAAATAAGGTGATGTGGATAGGGAAGGGGATCTAAATACTATCGACATGTATTTTATGAAATTCACAAAAATTCAATTTAAAAAAGGAAAAAAAAAAACACAAAGTTTTCCGAGGTCAACTACAGATAAAGATTGCATACTGTTCTTATTGCCAGAATTTATAGGAGCTAGCTTGCATTGCAGAGGGACTGTGTGACAGGTACTCAATAAGAAGGTTTACAACAATGATTCATTTTGTCCTTACAAAATTCTATTTGGACTATCTCCAATTTTATTCATATGTGAACTGAAATACAGACATGTTAAATAACTTTCCTATGCCTGGAGAATCAAACAGTGGAGCCTGGATGTAAACCTTTGTTTACTGCTTAACTATAATGTCAGAGAGTACTGTTCTAAGCTAAGATGCACTTTTCATGCTGGTGTTAACTGTTATAAATTATCTGAATCTGACACCAAATCTCATCTAAGTAAACATTTTGAAAGATGTAAAATAAAGAAGCTGATTTTAACAAAATGGGGACCTTTCCATATAGCAATATTACTGAGCTGGTACAAGGAACCAGTTCCTCTGCTGTTGAAGGAGATACCTTCAGTCCTCCTTCTATTCTTCCATGTACTTTTCTATTTATTTTGAATTCTTGCCTTTGTCAAACTAGTCAAAATAACTTTTGTTGGTCATGCTATAAATATTACAGAACGACTAGACATTTATCTCTTATGTGCATAAGGATGTCCTATCAATTATTTTTCTCCAGAATTTCCAAACTCATCATGAAAAGTAATTCTACTTGTTATTGAAATGAACCAGATCCAAGGTAGGCATTCTATTATTTTTCATTTGGTAAAGGTATCCAAAGGAGGTGCTGAAGCAGAAATGATGCTGCAGGTGAAAGTTTATAATTTAAAATTTTAAAGTTGAAAAATCAGGTAATTTGTCTGAAAATTTACTAAGAAATTTCAGTCCTCTGTTCTAGATTGCCCACATTTCCACTACTCTAGGATCTCCAGGAACCCAGCTCAGTTTTTTTCAGTGGCCTAGAACAGATGTATAAATGTGATCAAGCACATGCCAAGGTAACACAGCATTTCTGTGTTCTCATTCACACCCTGCATTCTCACATATACACATTTTCTCATATATATGTACGTATGTGTACATGTGCTTGGCTTTGATGGTCTTGTCACTCCCCGTAATGCCTAGAGCTTCTCTTCACCTCACTATTTTCTGAAAGGCCAGTGATGTCCTAATCACTAAGTCTAATTTATTTCACTTCCTGATGTCTCTGTAGGCAGTCTGCCCTCTCTCTGTCCTAAAACCATCCTGAAGTTAAATTTTCACCAGTACTCTTTTCTGATTTTCCCTTGTCTTTTTAACTGTACTTCACTATTTTTAATGGAACCCGATCATTTTTAATTCTCCATATGCCAGTACTTTCCAAGGTCCTACCTTGGATTATGTTTTTTTCATTCTTGGATTACCATGTTCAAAGATCACTTCTGTAAGACTGTCTTCCACATCTCTAGTCCAAAAGCTGTTACTTGCTTAATTTAAAAATCATACCTAACTTGCTTTTGTTTTACACATCAAGTACAAAGATTTAGGAAAAACAGACACGTGAGACACGATCTTGGCAATGAGACGCACTCAAGAAGAGATGTAGGACAGCTTACATTCCCTAGTAAAAGGGATGCAGTCACTCTGGTAGAGCTTTTCTCAAGACCTCCTAAGCCTCAAAGAAAACACAAGGCCTTAGAACTGTTACATCTATCTTGTAACCATTCTAGGAGAGGCAAACACCAGGACTAGAGGTCAAGATGATCAGAGACTAAAGCGGAAAGAGACTCCTGGGCCTCTGATGATATCATTGCTCTTCTGAACCCTTATCAGCAACTGCCACATCTGAAAGTTTTGCTGTGTGTGAAAAAAATTATCGAAGGCATAATCATGTAAGCTCCTGTTAGAAGTTTCTAGGCCATGCAAATCTTGAGACCATCTATCATTCTATGCATCTGCTTCCAAACGACTGCTTAAATTTTCCCACATGGATAGTCTCATCTGAATGTCATATTTGTCATAATGAAAATCAAATTTCTATAGAGAGTCTGTATATGTGTGACCTACATAGAGGCTTATAATGCATAACCAGTTTAAAATTTGAATGAACTTTTAAAATGTGATACAGCTAAACTGTAATGAAGTAAATATAGTTACCAGGAAGTCCACCTAAGAGGATGTGGCATTGAAATTTGTAGCTCTTCTCTTCCATGTTGGTGCTGTTGTCTTGACATTGCTTTCATCCTAGGATAAGCTCTTATGATCACTGACGACCTGGCTAAGCTTCTTCCAGATGTCACTTAGTTCATCTATACCAAAGCTCTGTCACTCAGCAAAGGGAAGGCAGGCCCCAGTGATACTAGCCTCTTCTGAATCATAGCTGCTATACAGTAAAATAAAGTAGGACAATATGGTTAAAGTGAATGGTCAAAAGGCAGTTAGGGCATTTTATCATGTAAACTGAGATCTACTGGCTTCTGGAGTGTGCAATATTTTCCATGATAGTTATAGTTAGGTTAAACCTCTACTGAGACCTCAAATATTCAGACCCTTTCTCTCCTCAGGAGGTTCAACTTAGAGAGGAGGATGCCCACTTGCATATGTGGACTATCTTCAACAGTGAACTGACTGAAAGTTCCATCAAATTGAAAGAATCAGTACAACTAGGCATACTTTGAAACTACTGTTGAGGAACTTCATACTTTCCAGTAGATTCAATATTCAGAATATCTGAATTCTCCCTATAATTAACTATGACCTTGACAAAGTTAAATTCAATTTCCAGCTCCATCTACATTGTGGAACTTTGGGGATCCTATGGGAAGCAAATGTGGTACTGAGAGTACAAATCATTGATAAGTTGTGAAGTTCAATGTCAATTATTTGATCTTTATTTTTGTAATTGCCCATATAGAATTAGCTATTTAGAAGGGTAATAAAGAGAGATGTGGTATAAGCAGCTGTAAAGTAAACTTACCTTCTTTAATCTAGCATTCATTAATTACTACCACTTGTACTTTGGTCCAGTGTGTAATTAAATAATGGCACTATGTCTTCCTTTTATTTTATCTTTGATGTCTCTGAGCATCTAACTGGTTATACTATACCAATGGGGAGATGGAAGGGGCAAACTTTATGAACATTTTTGAAGTGGTGATAGTCTCAGATGTTAATTTAAACAATTTAATCTAATTAACTATTCTTGAATTTTATGACATCTGGCTACAGAAGAATTCAGTTAATTCTTTTTCCTAACAAATGTCTTTAAAGAAAGCAAAGGAAGATCTCACAAGCACAAAAAACAATTATTTATCCACTGCTTTTCCTTCCTGTTATGTTCAAGAACTACATAAAATCCTCAAATCCTCAAATATCAAACTGAATGTAATTGGGAGTGGGAAAGAGGGACAGGGTGATTTTCTCGTCAACACTGAATATAAGTAAGATTTGAAAAGCAAATCTGAAAGAAGAAGGATTTTTTTCTGTCTCTTTTCTTCTCTCATGTGTGGTTTCAGGAGACAGACCCATAGACACACTATGATTATAACAGGATAGCAATGAGAATGAGGTATCAAGATGATGGGTACAATGGAACATGGGGGCATGCCTGTACAGTCATCACCTTTCAGTCCTCTTCCCTTTCAGAAGAAAGAAATACTCAGGAAATGAATGTCACAGTATCAGAAGACGGAGTGTCGGAGTAACAAAAAAAATAAAAACAGAAAAATGGGTTTTTCTCCATTTCTCTTCCCATGTGTCAAAGTGACCCAGTACTGGATCATCTGAGCAGACTCTGTACCAGCCACTAATCACCCAGCAGGAACATAGATACAGGACTGATCGATACACATGGAAGACAGTCAACCTTGTGGAATCTGAGACTGACACATCTCTTAGAAATACACAAATGCACCCAAAAGAATAAATGAAAGAAAGAAAGAAAGAAAGAAAGAAAGAAAGAAAGAAAGAAA
>NW_008347042.1:4003067-4013413 GCF_000622305.1 Nannospalax galili
CTTCCGAGTTCAAAATTAGTACCTGCAGTGGGTGCTGCCAGTGCTGGTGTGGCTATTTCCTTTTCCTTTTCTTTTCTTTTTTTTTCTTCTGATTGATTTATTTTTATTTTGTGTGTATGAGTTATTTGTCTGTGTGTAGATAAGTGTACCATATACATATAATGCCTGCAGAGACCAGAGAGGGCATTGAATTCCCTGGAACTGGAGTTACAGGTAGTTGTTCACTGCCATGTGGGTGCTGGAAACCAAACCAAGTTCCTCTTCAAGAGCAGCTTGTGCTCTTAACTGTTGAACCATCTCTCCAGCCTTTTGCAGTTTTGTGAGTTTCATATTTTCCTTCCAACAATGTGTACAGCAGATATTGAAGTCCCCATTACAGAACAGCAGAAGTTGAGATAACATCCCCCCCAAAATAGATTGTCTATACAGTCTCTAGAAGATCTGAGGCTAGAGTTAATGGCCTTAAATTCAGTGTCTTCTGCTCTCAATGAGCCGTGTTTGTAAAGATATCTATGAGGGTAACAAAGACTTGTGTCCTTGATCCCAACTGTGAAATACCTTTGATATTGTTGCTTTCAGCACTATAATAACCACTTTCTCACAGTGAGGGACTCTTGTTTACACATCCCTTGGTGATGTTTTCAAATGCTTCTTACAATAGAAGAATCAATTTCCAGTTGGCATCATCTTTTCTCTGATACATTCTTATGCTGTAAGTTCAATGTCAAAGAAATAAAACCAAAAAGAACAACTATTGATTCCTATGTATGCTCAGGGTGGCAGAAGAGGAAGGTAATATTGCTCCATCTGTAAGGCATGCACTACCTGTAGACTACGTTAGCTGAAAAGGTTCTCTGTATAGAGAGAACATTTCTCTGAATATTATCATTGCCTTAGGGATAGCTTGAGCTTTCTTTCAGCTACAAATTAACTTGAGCCTAGGATTTAAAATGTAAAACTGTTCATAACACACACACACACAAATGAATATTAATACACGGCTCATATATTAAGTTATGTGTATGTGTGAACCACAACCACAGACTGGAGTTTCCAAGATGAGGCCCCCTGTTCTCTAATGCTCTGAAGCCTGAGCAATTTAGTGTGCCATTACTATGTCTCAGCTAAACTCTGAGAATAACAAAGTAGTTACAACACAGGCTTCAAATTCTGAGCAGTGGCAGGTGCAATTTATCCTAGCATTCTATTCAATATTTTCTTTGAAATTGTTTTCACAAATAGGAAATGTTAATATGAAAAGCAGTCCTTTCTTCAAAAAACTTAAGTGACGATTAAAGAAAAAATAAATAAATAAAATCAGTAGTCTTTCTGCCTGTTGACGTGGCCGAGGAAGCATCACTGAAGCCTCCTCATCTCCTGCAGTCATATCTAAGTCTGAGTCGCCGAAAGAGCCCAGACAGTTGTGGAAGTTCTTCATCGGAGGACTGAGCTTCGAAACAACCGATGAGAGTCTGAGGAGCCATTTTGAGCAATGGGGAGCACTCACTGACTGAATGGTCATGAGAGATTCAAACACCAAAAGTTCCAGGGGCTTTGGGTTTGTCACGCCACCGTGAAGGAGGTGGATGCAGTTGTGAACACAAGGCCACACAAAGTAGACTGAAGAGTTGTGGAACCAAAGAAAGCAGTGTCACGAGAAGACCTCAAAGGCCAGGTGCCCACTTAACTGTGAAAAAGATCTTTGTTGGTAGAATTAAAGAAGACACTGAAGAACATCATCTATGAGATCATTTTGAACCGTATCGGAAAATTGAAGTGATTGAAATCATGACTGACAGGGGCAGCAGAAGAAGCGGGGCTTTGCTTTTGTCACCTTTGATGACCATGATTCTGTGGATAAGATTGTCATTCAGAAATACCATACCGTGAATGGTCACAATTGTGAAGTCAGAAAAGCCTTGTCAAAGCAAGAGATGGCTAGTGTTTCATCTAGCCAAAGAAGTCGAAGTGGTTCTGGAAACTTTGGTGTGGTCACGGAGGTGGTTTTGGTGGCAATGACAATTTTGGTCTTGGAAGAAACTTAAGTGGTCGTGTTGGCTTTGGTGGCAGCCATGGTGATGGTGGCTATGGTGGCAGTGGGGATGGCTATAATGAATTTGGTAATGATGGCAGCTACTTTGAAGGTGGTGGAAGCTACAATGATTTTGGCAATTACAACAATCAATCTTCAAATTTTGGACCTATGAAGGGAGGAAACTTTGGAGGCAGAAACTCTGGCCCTTATAGTGGTAGAGGCCAACACTTTGCTAAACCACGAAACCAAGATGGCTATGGTGGTTCCAGCAGCAGCAGTAGCTATTGTATGGCATAAGGTTCTAGTTACCATCAGGAAACAAAGCTCAGCAGGAGAGGAGAGCCAGAGCAGTGACAGGAAGCTACAGGTGACAACAGATTTGTGAACTCAGACAAGCACAGTGATGGCAAGGCCCAGCTGCTGCAAAGAAGACATGTTTTAGACAATACTCATATGTAAGGGCAAAAAACTCCAGGACTGTATTTGTGATTAATTTTATAACAGGTCATTTTAGTTTCTTCTGTTCTGTGGAAAGTGTAAAGCATTCCAACGAAGGATTTAATGTAGACTTTTTTTACCCATGCTGTTGATTGCTAATGTAATAGTCTGATCATGACGTTGAATAAATGTGTCATTTTTTAAAAAATGTGCTGTGTAAAGTTAGTCTACTCTGAAGCCATCTTGGTATACTTCCCCAACAGCGTGAAGTTAGAATTCCTTCAGGGTGATGCCAGGTTCCATTTGAAATTTATTTATGATTGCATGGGTGGAGAAGCCAGTGTCTTCGCAAACCTTGGTGTAGTTGAACTGACCGTTACTATTGTGACCTTAATGAGTTTCACCATGGAAGGGTCACCCAAGCAACACCACAGAATTATTTGTTTATAAAAAAATGGTTGTTGGCACACCCTATGCAATATCTAAATTGAATCATGGTACCAGATAAAATATTAGATGGGAATGAAGCTTGTGTATCATCCATTATTGTGTGTAATCAATAAATGATTTGATTCTCTTGAAAAAAAAATCAGTATATAAAATTTTACCAATCAGGATAGACCCCATACCTAGTCAAATAAATTTCTATGGCACCTTCCAAAAGCTGATGTCTTCACTGTGGTTCAAAACTATGACTCCAATTTGTGTGAGGGACCTATCATTGTAAACTCACACATTGAATTCCTCAGGACTATGATACAAGGAAAAGTGCTGATACAGCATTTAGTTCTAACCCCAAGGAGCACATCTTAAAAGATTCCTTGATTCAGTGCCTTATACAACCAACCATGATGGGCTCTTTTTTCAGCTACAAATGAATTTGAGCCTAAAATTTAAAATTTAAAGCTGTCTTTAACACACACACACACACACACACACACACACACACATACACACACACAGCCTTGTTAATATTAATGCACAATTCTTTGTGATGAAGAAACTGATGCCCCTTAACATTCACCAGTGCAGGCCCCCACCTCTTGCAGGGGCACACATGAGTTTTTGGTGAGTTTAATAATAATTTTCACCTGGACTTAAATATAGGCCCCAATCTGGCTGTAATTATCATTCCATTCAAATGACTCCAAAGAAAGCCCATGTTTCTTCAGAATTTTCTTTTGTTCTCACTGTGCAGCATATATAAACTTAGGTTATTAAAAGCTATTCCTAGCCAAAGCAGACAAACCTTTGAATAACTAGCTGCTCTTCTTTTCAAAAAAGAAGAAATATTTTGGCAATGTATCACATTTCAGTTTTGCTAAACAAAGCATTAACAAGAATCCAAGACAAGACACATGTCCCCAGTGCCTACATTGGACTGGTTAAGAGCTTGCCTCCACCATGCACCTGCACAGACAGCTGTGCCAAGAGGACTGCAGTGCAGACATACAGAACATTGCCAGCCAGGCAGACACTTAAAGGACTAAGCCACCAAGCAAATGGCAACAGCTGCAGAGAATTTCAACATGAAAGGAGTGGGACAAAGATTCCAGAGTCAAGGAAAGTAATACGAAACAGAAATAAGCTCTCTCAGTTCAGGGTTGCAGTTTCACTCCCAAACCCCAGACGTTTATCAGTTATCAGGTTATGTAACTGGTAGGTAAAAAGATAAACACCCTAGGTCTACTTTGAATCATGAATGAATTATAGTTCACTGACTAATAGCACAAAGTGGTGAGTTCCCACTTGCTACTGGAGCTCTGACAGTCTCTCATAAACTTCCTCCTACTTGGTCCAGGGAGTTTTCAGGTGCTTCAAGAAGTATCAGGATGACTACCACTTTTTTATCCTTTGTGCTGACTTGCTTGGGGATATTTTCATTGACAGGTTTCATTGCATGGGGACGGACACTGGCAGTAGGTCCTCATATTGTAGGCCCAAAGCTCCCAGTGAACTCCCATGTGTCACTTGACCACAGTGGTTTCTCCCGGGGTAACTTTGAAAGTCCTTATGTATGTATGAAATCTTCAGAATTCAAAGATGACCCTCCCATAGGACAACGAGCTCTGTGTGGAAAATGGTGATAGCACTCATCCTTTAAGTGACTTTGTTCATTTTGTTTCATTTATTTTCAAGAGGGAGCTCTTTCAGGAACTATGTTAATATGACGGTTTTGTTCTGCTATTATTTTATTTCAGATTGGTCTTTTTCTTTCACTTCTTCTCCAGCGTCTAAGCCATTCCATCTAAGGTATCGATCCTTCCACATTTTTCTACATAATTATAATAAGCCTATACAGTGTATATTCTGTAAATGTAAATACAACATAGATATGTAGAGGCACTCTTTAACATTAGTCTTTTTTAATTTTAAAAATATTTCATTTATTATTCCCACTTTATGTGTACACATGTATATAAGTACACCCATGTTCTGCAATGCATGCAGAGATCAGAAGAGGGAGTCAAATTCTCCTACAACTGAAGTTTATGAATGGCATGGTTGTTAGCCACCATGTGGGTCCTGGGAATCAAACCTGGGTCCTCTGCAAGAGCAGCCAGGGCTCTTAACTGCTGAGCCATCTCTCCAGCCCCCTATCATTAGTTATTTTACTTATAGCCTGGTGTGTGGCCCATACCAGCAACCTTAGCACTTGGAAGGTGGAGGCAGAGGGATCAGGAATTAAAGGATGACCTTAGCTGCATAGCAAATGTGAAGCCAGACTGAACTAGAGAATAGATCTCAAAAACTAATAGTTTTAGGGGCTGGAGAGATGGCTCAGCAGGGAAGAGCACTGACTGTTGTTGCAGAAGACCTGGGTTCCAACCCCAGCACCCACATGGCAGCTAACAACTGTCAGTAACTCCAGTTCCAAGGGATCCAACAGTCTCTTCTGTCCTCCATGGGCATTTCAGGATGTGGGTGCATTCACCTACATGCAGGCAATACACGCATACACATAAAATAAAAACAATAAATAAATTTTTTAAGTAATAGTTTTAAAGTGAAGTGCTGCAATGTTTTCTGCAGCATCTTGTTTTTCTCAATTATATAACACCAGACGTTTTTTTATGAGGTACACTTTTAGAGCTCCAACTCATTCTATTCTTCTGTGTAAAGACCACCATAAGCCAAGCCTCCTGGGTCCTGTTGCCAGCACCTTTCCTGGGTAAGTCCAGCAGCACCCACCATGCCTTGACTCTCCCAGCCTCTTTCACCTTCCCAGCTCTGCCTCCACCTCTCTCCTCCTACCCTGGCTACTGGCCCATTTCTTGTCTTGGCACCTGAGACTCAGGAGCTAACCTCTCGGCCCAGAGCCACCATTGCTTCCTGATCCTTTGCATCCAGACCAACCCAGTTCCTCCCTGTGGTCCCCAGGAGCCCTCTGGGCCTGGTCCTGCCATCACGGCCCTTTGCTTCCCTGGACTGCATGGCATCAGATGTCCTGGTGCCTACATCTTTCCTGGGTAAGTCCACTGCTCCCACCATGCCTTGACTCTCCCAGCCTCATTCAACCCCCAGCTTCCCTCCTAGCCTGGTATTACCATTTCTTGTCTTGGAACAACAGACTACTGGACTAACCTCTAGGCCTAGAATCCCCACTACTTCCTGATCCATTATGCCCAGGCCAACCCAGTTCCTCGCAGTAGTCCCCAGGAGCTGTCGGGGCCTCTTCCTTCCCCCACCTCCCTTTGCATCCCTGGGTGGCATAGTCACCAGCTGCCCAAGGCCAGTGTCTTTCCTGGGTCCTGCTCCCAGCCCCCAAATTCCTGAGGGCATCATCTTTCTGGGAAGGATCCAGACTTTAGGAGAAAGCCTGAGATCATCTGAGCCTCATCTCAATTGGGCCTCAGTGGGAACTCCTGAAGACAAAAGCAATCTGGCCACTCCAATATAAAATCAAAAGAGAGAACTTGAAGCCTAGACCAACCAGCTTTTCACACCCAAAAAATAAACCACAAAGGAATATAAAGTTTACAAAAAGAAGCAGATCTAAACTCAACAAAGGAAGGTTTGAGTCTCACACAAGAATCAGAAACTACAAAAGAAATTCACGTCAAAGTTACAGAGAAAAAATAATAATATGAAAAACCAAAATAATATATGCCCACCAAGCACCAAAAGTCCTTTAGAGGAGTACAATGAGAGCCCCCTAGTGAAAACACAGGACATGGAACTCAAATGAACAAATACAAACATGACAGAAGAATTCAATGAATTTAAAGACCACACAAAGAAATCAAAGAACTAAAGGAAGATAGGGATAAATTTGTGAATGAATTAAGAAAAAAGTAAGAAATACTGAAGAATACTCAGGTTAAAATGAAAAAAGAAGTGAAACACTCAGTAAGCCAATTAGAAACTACAGGAGAAAGCCTCACCAATAGGATGAATGAAATGGAAAGCAATATCAAGACTGGAAGATAAAGTAGAATATTCCACTTTATATTCCACTACTGAATATTCCACCCAAGCACCAAAGAATATATTTTCTATTCAGTGCCCCATGGAACCTTCTCCAAATTGACCATATATTGGGGCACAAAACAAAGCTCAGCAAATACAAAAAGATTGAAATAATTCCATACATTCTATCAGACCACAACGCCATAAAGCTTAAAACCAACACCTGAAGAAGCCCTATGAACCACACGAACACAATGAGATTAAACAACATACTCCTGAATGATGAATGGGTCAAATGAGAAATTGAGAAAGAAATAAAAGTATTCCTGGAACTAAATGAAAAGGATAATACAACACAACAAAACCTCTGGGACACACTGAAAGCGGTCATTAGAGGGAAGTTTATAGCACTAAGTGACTACATTAAAAAAATAGGAAGGAACACACATAAATGACTTAACATTGCAACTCAACGCACTTGAAAAGCAACAACAAATGAAACCCAAACCCAGCAGACAAGAAGAAATAACAAAAATCAGGGGAGAAATTAATGAAAGAGAAACAAACAAAACAATACAAAGAATCAACGAATCCAAGAGCGGGTTCTTTGAAAAGATAAACAGGATTGACAGACCCCTAGGACAGTTAACCAAAAGAAAGAGCACCTCCAGATCAACAAAATCAGAGATGAAAGGGTAAACATCACAACAGACACCAAAAAGATCCAGAATATTATAAGGGCATACTATAATATTCTTAGTATAAGGCATTAGATGAAAGAGACAATATAAATTGATTTAATTACCCTCTTGATTTTTTTTAATTGTTGAAACTTGACTTTAAGTTTACTGCTGAAGAATTAAGCATATATTTAATTTATTTAAACCTCCCTTCACCCACAAAGAATTTGAAGTGCACTAAAGACCTAGGAATCCTAACAACAAACTGAACAGTTTTGATTTTCTGCTTACTCAGAGCAGTCTTAGATTTTTGGATGCAAAGAATTAGATGGAGCGCTTTGAAAGCATGAACTCTGCATTCTTAAATTTTAAAGTTTTGGGTGACTTCATGGTAATGGCTCCATAGTACTAGGTGATATTATTCTTTCACAAAGGAACAAAATTCTCTTTACTTTGCAGAGTGTTTACATATATTTTATGCATTACGATCCTCAAATATTTTAATAAATATAAAATATAATTATACTGTGTACAGCTGTATAGCTTATTTCCCATAATAACCCCCCAATTCCCCACTGTTTTATTGAATATCAGTTTCTTGATTCCCCACTACACATAAGTTTCTTTGGCCTCTCTTGCCTTATTTCAGGGGTTCAGGTGCCTGGCCTTGCCTAGCAAGTTACACTCACCTGCTCACATGCACTGTGGATTTGCCTCCAAGACTATGCATACCTATGTCCCTCCATCTTCAAAGCCCCAGATACAGTCATTGCTGATCTACTTTGGTACTGCTTTCTTTCTTTGTGCTCTTTATTACATTTATGTCTAGCAATGCTTCCTTGAGAAAGGCAGCAGAGGTGTTTTTATCCCCCAGGTAGGCAAAACCTCTGGGACTCAGAAAAATTAAAAATTGTATTCAAAATTAACTTATAAGAAGATCAGGGGGGCTGGAGAGATGGCTCAGTGGTTAAGAATACTGACTGTTCTTGCAGAAGACCTGGGCTCGAATCACAGCACCCACATGGCAGCTAACAACTGTCTGTAACTCCAGTTCCAGGGGAATCTGACAGCCTCTTCTCTCCTCCATGGGCATTGAAAACATGGGTACACTTACCTACATGCAGGGAATAAATGCATAAACATAAGATAAAAATAATAAATATGGGAAAAAAAAAGAAAAACTAAAACCTATATGCGACTAAATTTGAAAACTTAAAGGAAATGGACAGTTATCCAAAAGCATGGGAACCACCAAAACTAAACCAAGAAAAGAATAACAGCTTAGACAAATGCATAACAATAATACAAAACGTCCTGACTAAAAAAAGGCCAGGACCAGATGGATTTACAGCAGAATTCTAGAAGATATTTAAAGAGTATCTACATCCATTACTACTTAATTTATTCAGAAAGAAATGGAGGGAGAATTTCCAAATTCCTTCTATGAAGCCAGTATCACTCTAATACCAAAGTCAGGTAAAGATACAACCAAAAAAGAAAACTATAGACCCATATCCTTAATGAACATAGATGCAAAAATTCAAACAAAATACTTGCAAACTGCATACAGACACACATCAAAAAGATCATCCACCATGATCAAGTCAGCTTTATTCCACAGATTCAGGGATGGTTCAACATACATAAGTCAAAAAAGGTCATAAATCATCTAAATGGGCTCAAAGACAAGAACCATACGGTCATCTCAATAGATGCAGAGAAGGCATTTGACAAAATTCAAAATGCATTTGTGTTCAAAGCCTTAGAGGGAATTGGAATGGAGGGAATATACCTCAACATAATTAAAGCCATGTATAACAAACCCACATCCAACATCATTCTAAATGGAGAAAAACTGGAAGCATTCCCACTGAAATCAGGAACCAGACAAGGCTGTCCACTATCTCCCTCCTCTTTAACATAGTGCTTGAAACTCTTGCAAGAGCAATAAGAGAGAGAGAAGGAAATTAAAGGAGTAATAATTGGAAAAGAAGAGATCAAATTATCCCTTTTTTGAAGATGGTATGATATTATATCTAAGAGACACCAAAAATTCCACCAGAAAATGAGAAATTATTAACAATTTGAGTAAAGTGGCAGGTTACAAAATTAATCTACAAAACTTCATAGCCTTTCTATATACCAATAACAAGCAATCGGAGAAAGAGTACACAGAAACACTCCCCTTCACAAGAGCTGCAAAAAAAAAATAAATAAATATCTTGGAAGAAACTTGACCAAAGACATTAAAGACCTCTACAATGAAAAATTTATATCTTCAAACCAAGAGATTGAGGAAGACATTAGAAGATGGAACGACCTCCCATGCTCATGGATTGGAAGAATTTATACTGTGAAATGACCATCCTACCAAAAGTCATTTATAGATACAAGGCAATGCCAATCAAAATCCCCATGACATTTTCCACAGAATTGGAAAAAAATCCTAAGATTCATATGGAAGAACAAAAGATCATGGATAGCCAAAAGCAACCCTGAGCACTCAGAGCAATGCTGGGGGGATTACTATCCAGATATTAAACTGTATTACAGAGCTATAGTCATAAAAACAACATGGCACTGGCAGACAAATAGACCCATAGATCAATGAAACAAAATTGAAGACCGAAATATGAGTACATGCAATTTCATCTACATGATATTTGACAAAGGGGCCAAGAACATTCACTGAAGGAAAGACAGCATGTTCAGCAAATGGTGCTTGCAAAACTGGATCTCCACCTGTAGAAGAATGAAACTAAACCCCTATCTTTCACCTTGCA
>NW_008347042.1:4013463-4018641 GCF_000622305.1 Nannospalax galili
AAAGTATTAGAAGAAAACATTGGCAATAACCTACAAGATATAGGTGTAGGAAAGGATTTTCTAAACCGGATATTAATTGTCCAAGAAACAAGTTCAAGAGTCAACCAATGTGACTTCATTAAACTAAAAAGCTTCTGTGCATCAAAAGGAGCAACTAAGGAAGCAAAAAGAAAATCCACAGAATGGGAGAAAATCTTCATCAGCCACACATCTGACAGATGTTTAACATCCAGAATATATAAAGAACTCAAAAAACAAAGAATCAAGAAGGGAAGTAACCCAATTAAAAGATGGGCTAAGGAGCTGAACAGAGAGTTCTTAAAAGAAGAGATAAAGAATGCTAAGAAGCATTCTAAAGGTGTTCAACATCACTAGTAATTAGGGAAATGAAAATTAAAACCACTTTAAGATTTCATCTTACCCCAGTCAGACTGGCTAAGGCTAAGAGAACAAATGATACCAAATGTTGGGGATGATGTGTGGAAAGGGGAACACTCATCCACTACTGGTGGGACTGCAAACTTGGTCAACCCCTGTGAAAGCAGTATGGAGAACTCTTAAGAAACTACAAATGAACCTGCCATCTGATCCAGTTATACCACTCCTTGGCATATACCCAAAGAACTCATCCTATTGCAGAGACACTTATACATCCATGTTTGTTGCTGCTCTTTTCACAATAGCTAAGAGAGAGAAGCAACACGAGTGTTCCTCAACTGACAATTGGATAATGAAAATGTGGTTTCATTTCCATTTATATGATGGAGTTTTACTCAGCAGTAAAGAAAGATGAAATTATGAAATTTGCATGTAAATGGATGGAACTAGAAAGTGTTATACTAAGTGAAGTTGCATATACTCAGAAAAAAAAAAAAAAAAACCATATGTGGAGCCTAGCACCAAATCCTGATAAATGATTATATATCCAGATGTAACTACAGGAACCAGGATAATGAAAAGGAACCAGGGAGGTAAAGGAAAAGAAAGAATCTGAAAGAGAAGAATAGTAGGAAACAGGTGTTCATATGGGAGATATGGATAAAAATGGGGTTATTTTAAGGGGAGGGGGGAAGGAAGGTTATACAAGGATCCTAGAGGATTAAGGGAAAGAAGGAGCTCAAGAGAGGTGGGACCATAGGAGAAGGGTATTATTAAAGAAGAAATGGGAAAAATGGGGGCACCTTAAATAGGGAAACCATGGTGAAAGGGTTAGACAATGTGAGAGATAAATAATGCCTAATTAGTTTTAAAAAACCAGAGGGAACCATTTAAGTACAGAAACCTATAGACAAATTATACAGACAACTAGATCAAAGAATATAATGTGTCTAGGCAAAGTTTATCTAAGAGTGTTTGTTCTTTGCCCAAGCTTTATCTACATGGCACATGGTAATTAAAAGTACCAGGCTTATGGAACTAATCTTCTTGGATGTTTAACAGCCATACTATGAAAGCCTGTACTAATGTGGTCAGAGGGACACAAAGAACAGTTTTTGCCACTTTCCCTCCTAGGTCAACTAAGTTCCAGGGGACAATGAGCATCTCTCAAAATGTCTGGTAACTGTGGTGAGTAACCTGTCCTCTTGATCGAGGAGGCCGTGGAGACCCCACCAAATGGACTTGAACCAGTATCCAGCCTACAAAGAGGAGTGTCAACACAGAGGAAACATTTCCTCCGTGCTTCCAAGTGAAGCCAGCCATGGTCGAGTAGGACCTTTGACTTATCTTCACATAGACAGAACTGGTAAAAAATGGAGCCAGAGGCTCCTCCCAAGCCCATGTTACCCCGAGGGACAGATCCTTAAACAACCTTAACAGTAAAAATAAATTCGTTTATCTGCACCAACTGTAGGGACTTAAACACCCAAAAGGAAAGTATAACCAAAGATTAATGGGGTCAATATAACTTTTTAAGAGTCCATATGTATAGCTAAAGGGTACATAACAAGAAACAATGTCAGACAGGTGATACCTTCCCTTGAGTTATTGGCCAGGGTGGCCCAAAAGACTCCCAGACAGTAACCCAGCATAGAACTGGGAAAATGAACAGAAGACCCCAATCTTATCTAAAGAAATATTGACAACTGCTTACTGCTAGATGAGGAACAGCTGATCTCCCTAAAACAAGGATCTCTAGATAGGCTGACTAGATTCAGCAGATGGACAAGTACTGGGGAATGGCTCGGGGAGCTGACAACACAGTGGACACTAATAGGGATGACAGAGAATATGGGCTCCACTGTGTGCATGGTGGTGGGGGAGGCTATGGAAGGGTGCCATTTGGGAAGTGGGTATATAGATGAATAAGATTATTTAGGATGTTCTATATAACATACCCACAAAAAAATAAACAAATTTTTAAAAAGACCTATATTTGAGGAGGAAGCATAAAATTTTACTTCATGTTAATTAGTAGAGGTGACAAACATTACCATTGAAATCTACAGCTTTATATCCATGCTCAGGTGCCAAGGATCTGAGTGTAACCGACTGTGACCAGTAATAATCAGATAGATAAAGATTGAAGAAACGTGCAAACTTCTAAGCATTAGTAGCATTAAAAATATAGGAAATAGCATATTTTAAAATGAAATGGAAATCTTAAAGGTTAAAAACTCATTCAATCTTATGTCTTACAAGGTTTATACTGAGTTCAATATTGTTCAGTATTGTATAACTGTATTAACTCAAGTGTGAACCTAAAAATTTACAGCCACTTTTGAAAGAGATGTAGCCTTGCTCTGGAAATTGTTACTGAATATGTCAAAGCTGTAATGAAATGCTTCTTCTAATCACGTGGTTATTAAATAATTTTTTTAAAAAGACTTAGCTATACCCATTGGGCGAATGCACCATAATTTATTCACACATTTCCATACTGGCATATGTTCTTTCTTTGTAAGTTCTGACTGTGATGCGTCATGTGCAAATGCTTGTTTGCACAAGGTCTTGAGTCTCAATGCTTTCCTTCTAAGGGGTTGATAAGGAGGCCTACTATTGTTGAATCAAAATGTTTACCAATGTTTTATTTTATAAGATGTTGGTAGAATTTTCTTTTAAGATACAAAACCTTGTATTCAGTCAACAGTATATGAGAGTATACTTTTGGTCATAGCCCTGCCAGGAATGGACTTTAAAATTTCTGCAGTCATATAATAAAAAATTAATAATCACATTACTGTTCTTATTTGTGTTTCTAGTAAAAGAGTATAAGAACACTTTAATGTTCTTTTTTTCTGACTTGCCTGAATACTGTCACTAAGTCTTTGGTCTTTGACCAGTATTTGACCACTTTGTTCAAATAGTCATTTTTATATATTATAGAGATTAAGCCACTAGTCTCCAAATTGCAAATAATTTTCTCTCTCATTTATGTCATATATTACTACATAAATGTAGAGTTTACTATAAAATCACAAGTAATCACGTATGTCTTCTCCTTGTCCCTTATTCCTACATAGCACACTCTCTCAGATGGTTTATTTGTCCACACTTAATCTATCAAAGTATATCTCTTCATGGAATATGATGAAGCAACATTATTATTTTCTTGAGATAAACAGTGACCATATCAGCACTTTTCGTTAAATACTCCATCATTTAATGCATCATTCAAACTATATTTAATTAGCCTGCATCCTGGAGTCTGCCTCTGCATCTAACATGCCTCACTTATCTATTGGTGTATATTTGTGACAACACCATACATATTTAATTATGGTCATTTTATGTTATATTTTGATATCTGACTGGATAAGTCTTACAATTCTATTTAAAACTGCCCATGGCTGTTTTTAGATATTGAATTTTTCCTATAAACTTTAAATTTTATTTAATATCTCTTTCCATAAAAAGAATCTTTGAAAATTTGATTTAAAATTACATTCAATTTATAAATTGAACTTGAAAAGAAAAAGAAAAAAAAAAGAAAAATTGATACTGCAGATATAACTCAGTAGTACACCATTGCCTTACATTCCTGAGGCCCTGGGTATGACCTCAGGATTATTTCCCCCCAAAAAAGACAAAATAAAGTTCAAATGGTCCCCACCTGAGCAGTGTGGGTCTGGTCAAACCTAACCATTGACATTCTACTCCCTTATGGTGAGAGATCAGAACTATTTCTAAAACCTGAGTAGACATTCATCAAACCATCAGACTGATTGGGTAGGACACAGCAGGCTTAATCTAGAAACCTCACAGCACCTTCGGTCTTCTCCACACTCTCACAGTTCTTAAAAGTAAAACTGCTCACCACTTAAAAATGGACACCATTGCTGGGATTAAAGGTGTGCGCCATCACACACACCTTTAATCTCAGCACTGGGGAGGCAGAGGCAGGTATATCTCTGTGAGTTCAAGGCCAGCCTGGTCTACATCGTGAGTCCCAGGACAGCTGGGGCTACAGGGAGACCCTGTCTCAAAAAGACCGAAAAAAAAAAAAAAAAAAAAGAACACTAGTGAAAAATGGAAATAGCACTTATTGAATGTCATATGGAATCAGGGCTGAGTAAGAAGTTGGACCAGCTTTCCACTAGGAAATACAGATCAGAAGATGTGTCTTTCCTTCAATGATTAACAGTAATGAAGCTGTCCATCTTTAACAACAGTCTGGGAAGCAGCCTTACCTAACATTTCCATGTAAGTGAAAAAGCGTAAATTAATTCCAGGCATTGTAACTGGAAGCTAGTTAAACAATTCTATAACTTACATAATGGCAGACAATGAAGGTTAAAATACTGAAGTTATAGGTTGTTATTTTATTTTATTTTATTTTGTTTTTATTTCATGTGTATGTGTGTATTGCCTGCATGTATGTAAGTGCTCCCATGTTGTGCAATGCCCGTGGAGGACAGAAGACGGTATCAGATCCCCTGGGACTGGAGTTACGGACGGTTTGTCAGCTCTCCTGTGGGTGCTGGGATTTGAACCCAGGTCTTCTGTAAGAACAGTTAGTGTTCTTAACCTCTGAGCCATCTCTACAGCCCCAAGATTATAGTTTTATTGGTTCCCATGAAATTAAAAATGTACCTACCTTGTTATCAAGCTTCCCCATTCTGCTGTGGCCAATGATTTTTCTTTTATCTTTTTTTTTTTTTTTTTTTTTTTTTTTTTTTTTTTTTTAAAAAAAAAAAAAAAAGAGGACGATAAATCTTTCACTGTGATATATCAAAATAA
>NW_008347042.1:4019620-4025233 GCF_000622305.1 Nannospalax galili
TGAGACAGGGTCGCCCTATAACCCTAGCTGTCCTGGATTCACTATGGAGACCAGGCTGGCCTTGATCTCACAGAGATCCACCTGTCTCTGCCTCCCAAGTGCTGGGATTAAAAGCGTGCACCACCACACCGGCAGTTTTTATTTTAAATTGAAATAAATAACTATTTATAGTGTATTATATGATATCTTCACATATTTATGCTCTAAAATTATCAATTCAAACAGATTAGTATATTTATCTCCTCATACACTTGTATTATTTGTAGCTATGGCATTGAAAATCTACTTTTTTAGCAGTCTTGAAATACAGTGAGTCTTGAAATATAGTCAGTATCATGTGCAGATAACTAAAGCTTAGTCCTCCTGTCTACCTGAAACTTGTGGCCTTTCATCCACATCTACCCTTTCCTTCCACCCTCCAGCCTCTGGAGATGCTACTCTTCTCCCACATCAGCATCTTTGAGACGCCACATGTAAGTGTGATCCTGTGGTATTTTAGCCATATGTCTAGCTTATTTTACTTATATTGTTCTTCATCAGCGAATTTTCTTCTTTTTGTGGCTGAATTGTATTCCACTGTGGATAAATTTCACATTTTTAGTCCATTCTTCTAAGCATGAGGATTTAGGGGGGTACTTCATCTTACTGTGGGGACTAATTCTTCAGTGAACATAGAGATGCAAGTGTCTCTTCAACACACACATTTCCTCTCTTTTGAATATATTACCAGAAGCTTGATTTCTGATTCATGGATGTCCCATTTCATCATTTTGTGGAACCTCCACACACTGTTTCTCAATGATCACCAACTTACATTCTCAGCAACAAGGTACAAAGATTCTTTTTCCTCTAAATCCTCATCCATGTTTGTTATCTTCCATCTCACATTAGCCATTTCAAAAAGTGAGAAGTGAGATCTCATTCTGGCTTAACTATGTACTCCATGATATAAAGACAATTTGCAAATCTTCCACTGAAAAATGTCTGTCTTTTGCCCACTTTTAATTTAGGCCATTTCTTATTGAGTTGCTTGCATGCCTTACACAGTGTTTGTTAGTCCTTCATCTAATATATGAAGTGAAAATAGATTTTTTAACTTCATGTGCTGCATCCTCACTCTGTTACTGATTTCTTTGTTCCTCAGAATCTTCATTTTAGTTTGAAGCAGGCCCATATGTCTATTTTTCCTTTTGATATCTGTGCTTTGGGGTCATTTCTAAGTACTCACACCCATGTCATGGAAATTTTTCTCTTTGTTTTCTTCTAGTAGTTTTATGTCATAGCCAAAAGACTTTTTTTTCTCTTCCTGATTAAACATTTTTTTATTCCATTGCAAAGATACAGCCTTTCTCCCTATAAATATGATTATCTTATTGTGGGAAGCAACAACATGTTAGTGAATATCCTTTCTTCTCTTGTGAGAGTCTAAAACAAAAACAAAAATAGAAACAAAATCCTTGAAGAGATGATGAAGAATGAGTATTATGTTTCTGGTCAGAGTCACAGGAAGAACATTTGAATGGAGAGAGTATGTGAAATAGTTGCATCACAGACTGGAGCAGAAAATTTGACACATAGACTGCAGAAAAAAAAAAAAAGATATAAAAGAGACAGAGCTAAAAATATAGACATAGCCAGGTGTGGTGGTGCACTCCTTTAATCCCAGCATTCTGGAGGCAGAGGCAGACAGATCTCTATGAGCTGAAGGCTAGCCTGATCTACATAGGGAGTTCAAGGAAAGCTGGAGCTACTGGGAGACTCTGTCTCAAAAAGACTGAAAAAAAAAAAAAAGAAAAGAATACAGATGTGTAGAGAGGTTAAGATGTAACAGCTGCAAGACTGTCACCCATATGTGACACTAAGAAAAAAAAAAAACCCTGAGGGTCTGTTTCCTTCAGGAATATGACCACTGAGAATCCATGCTCCAGAGATGGTCCTAAAACCACACAGGTGTGGATGTCATTAGGTGGACTCAGTCTTTTAACACAACAACATCAAAAGAATTCAGGAAGTTGGGAAGAAAATGTGATGGGAAGGGTAGGAGAGAAGTTGAAGGGGAGGAAACAAGGGAAGGTATATTCAATCAAAACACATTAAACACATGTATGGAATTCTCAAAAACTAAAATTTTAATATTAAGTACATCATTTAGGAAATTATTATGTCAACAACAGAAAATAACTTGAAGTACTACATTTAACAAAAGCATTTGTAACACTAACATGTGAAGTACTTAAAAATCAATGATAAAAGTCAACCATTTTTTAAATGGTTAATAAGCTTGGACATGTCATTAAATAAAGATGTCCAACTAGCAAAAATGCTAAACATAATCATCAGGAAGTACAAATCATAGTGAGACCCTGCTAGATGTAAAGGATGGCCAGTGTCAGGAGTGAAGGACCAATGATGCTAGTCTCAACTATTACTTGGAGTGGGGACATAAAGTGATTCAGAAAACATAGGAAATAGTTGGACAGATTTTAGAAAATGTAAACATTAATTTATTCTATGATTTAACAATTATACTTCAGTATTTATCCAAGAAAATAAAAGCACAGATATCTGTACACAGATATGATGCTTCTTTCCTCATCATCAGGACTAGGAGCAACCTAAATGTCTGTTAATAAGAAAATTAATAAACAAACCATGGCATGTCACAACAGAGTGTGATTCATCAATGAAACAAAATGAGCTATTGATGAATGCAGCAAATAAATAAATCTAGACAGCATGTTGAATTGAAGTTACCACTTATAAGAGCACACATACAGTGATTTCACTCATAAATTTCAACAGTAAGGACAAGGCATCTATACGAAAGTCGTTTGAATTTGTGTGGGATATTAGTTGAATTGAAAAGGGTACAAGGGAACATTCTGGAATGACTGAAATGGTCATTTCCTTGGGCGTATTAGGCTGCTAAATTCATCAGTTGATTGACTGTCTATGCTATTGCATCCAAAGTATGCATCAAATAAAAAACTAAGTATTCCCTTTCTAAATGGAGACCATTTTTCATCGGGTGAAAGGGAGGTGAGCTTTCTTAGAAAGGATAGCAAACACTGAAGACCACTGAGCTCCTCCTGAGGGGTTGCTAGCTTCCACTGTAAACTGTGCCACAACACAAACAAGCACCTTCCAAAACACAAAGGCCAAAAGGAAGAAGAGAATAAAAGAACAGAGAATACAACAGAATCAGGAAGTAAGTGAAGTAACAGACTCAGAAAAACAAACTATGCATGCTCTCCCTCATATGTGACTCCTAGCACCAAATCCTTTTAAATTCCAGGTCCTTTTAATAAGATGGTGCTATACAGCAGTCCCTTCTGCATGAAATAACTACTATCATCATGACTTTGGCTGAGCCTGATTGCTAAACTGTCACAATTGGGCTTGTTGATGGTTGTGCTCATTCGTTAAAGGAGTGTTAAGCAGGGTCACTGGACCCTCACCTGAGTATCCAGCCACTCTTCCCACCCAACTAGTCCAGCCTTGGAAGACAAAAGAAAAATGAGGATGAACACAATAGAGGGATGAGGGATGCTTTTGGAAGCCCTTCTCAAGAAACTCCAATGGACATTTGAAAATTGCCCTGTTCTGACTTTTTTTCTAGTTCCCTGTCTAGAACTTGTAATGCTAATTACTCTTGCCTTTACTTCTACTTCACATCTCCTATTCAGGATTCAAGGACTTTCTTTTCCCTTTAGAGACAAAAGTAATGCAATTTGGGAGTCTTTTAGATAGAATCACTGAAGGGGTACTCCAATTGCCTCACCCTGTGTCCCTGTTCAGCATGGAAGAAGTCCTATTCCCTATCAGCAATTTGGGCAACCCCTTCAGAGGATGATGTGATAGGAACAGGGGGTAGGAATTGGCCAGGCAGTTAGGGTAAAAAGATCCCAAAGAAATGTAGCCAGTTTCTTGGCTAAAATTCAAAATGTCCTTGGGCCTGTTAGCAACATACTCCGTTCCAAAAGCCAAAAATGTCAAAAGTATTTGGGAGCTTGTAGGTTACTTCTTCAGAGGGGGGAAAGTTGGAGGGGCAGGAGTGGGCATGAATTTGATCAAAACACTTTATAGTGTTTCTCAATAAAGTTTTTGTAAAAGTTAAAAAAAAATATTTAAAAACTCCTCTGCTTCCCTGGACCAGCACTACCTGCAGGCTTCTCTCTCCAAAGTAAGTCGATCACGCCCTCTGTGCCTTGACTCCCCCAGCCTCATTCACCCTCCCATCTCCCCCACGGGTCTCTCCTCCTAGCCGGGGTCCTGTCGCATTCCTTGTCTTGGAGCCCCAGACACCTGGGGAACCACCATTCCTCCTGATCCTTTGCACCCAGACAGACTCACTTCCTTCTTGGGTCCCCAGAAGCGCTCTGGGCTTGATCCACACCCTCACCTCCCTCTACTTCCCTGGGTCTGTACAACCCTCCAGCCTCTTTCCTGGAAAATGGGGCTGACCTTTCCTCTTCTTGATCCTTTGTGTCCAGACCAACCCAGCTCCTCAGTGCAGTCCCCAGGAGCTCTTGGGGCCACTTCCTGTCCCCATCTTCCTTTGCATCTCTGGGTGGCAGGGCTACCAGCCGCCCTGGACAAGCATCTTTCCTAAGCCCAGCTCCAAAGCCAGTCCAATCCCCAAATTCCTGAGGCCGAAATCTTTCCTGGAAGGATCCAGACCTTAGGAGACAGCCCAAGAGCATCTGATCTTCATCTGACTTGGGCCTTTGTGAGAACTCCTGAAGACAAAAGCAATCTGGCCACTCCAATATAAAATCAAAAGAGAGAACCAGAAGCTTAACGAACCAGCTTTTCATGCCCAAAAAGAAAACCACAAAGACACATAAAGTTCACAAAAAGAAGCAGACCTAAACTTGAAGACTTTAGTCACACAAGAATCAGAAACTACAAAAGAAATTCACATGTCAAAATCACAGAGAAAAAATAATAACATGAAAAAACAAAATAACATATCCCCACCAAATACAAATAGTCCTCTAGAGGAGTACAATGAGAACCCCTAGAGATAATTCAGGGCACGGACCTCAAAAAAATAATTACAAACATGATAAAATTCAGTGAATTTAAAGAACACACAAACAAAGAAATCAAAGAACTGAAGGAAGATAGGGATAAACTTCTAAATGAATTCAGAAAAGAGGTAGAAATATTGAAGAATAATCAGGGTGAAATGAAGAAGGAAGTAAAACACTCAGTACACCAATTAGAAATGACAGGAGAAAGCCTCACCAATAGGATAAATGAAATGGAAAATAGAGTATCAAGACTTGAAGATAAAGTGGATGAACTAGACCACTCAAGAAAAGATTATGAAAAATTTAAGAAATCACAAGAGTGGAATACGCAGGAATTGTGTGACACCATAAAAAGACCAAACATATGAATCATAGGCATACAGAAAGGAGAAGAATTCCAAGATAATGGCATGGACCAGATCTTCAACAGAAGCGTAGAAGAAAATTTCCCAAAATTAAAGAAATACATGCCCATACAAATACAAGAGGCATACAGAACACCAAACAGACAGGACCAGAACAGGAACTCTCCACGGCACATCATAGTAAAAACACTACATGCACAAAACAAAGAGAA
>NW_008347042.1:4025258-4025592 GCF_000622305.1 Nannospalax galili
AAAAAAAGAGAAAACAAGTCACATATAAAGGAAAACCCATTAGAATTACAGCTGACTTTTCAGTGCAAACTTTGAAAGCCAGAAGAGCCTGGACCAAAGTATTCCCAGTTTTAAATGACCACAAATGCCAACCCAGATTACTATACCCAGCCAAAATGTCTATTACAGTCGAAGGGGAAAGAAAAATCTTCCATGACATAAACAAGTTGAAGGAATTCATGTCAACAAAACCAGCTCTTCAGAGAGTTCTGGAATCAATAAAAAGAGCTTAAGAAAGGAACTTCTATACTCAAGGGGTTGCAGAAAGAAATTCAATGAAGGTATAACTGTGGAA
>NW_008347042.1:4025843-4026782 GCF_000622305.1 Nannospalax galili
CTAATATCTGACAAAATAGACTTTAAACTAAAACTAATCAGAAGAGATAAAGAGGGACACTTCATTCTGATCAAAGGAACAAGAAATAAGATATTATAATTATGAACATATATTCACCAAACTCTGGTGCACCCAACTTCATAAAAACAATACTATAGGACTTTAAGACCCAGATTAATCCCAACTCATTAATAGTAGGGGACTTCAATACACCACTGTTTCCATTAGGTACGTCAAGAGGGCAGAGAGTTAACAGAGAGACATCTGAAGTAAACACTACCATATTTCAAATGGACTTAACAAACATCTACTGAGTATTCCACCCAAGCACCAAAGGACATACTTTCTACTCAGCACCCCAAGACCACATTGCAATAAAGCTTACAATCAACACTCGAATAAACCCTAATCACCACATGAACACATGGAGATTAAACAACACACTCCTAAATGATGAATGGGTCAAAAGAGAAATTAAGAAAGAAATAAAAGTATTCCTGGAACTAAATGAAAAGGACAATACAACACAACAAAAGCTCTGGGAGACACTGAAAGCGCTCCTTAGAGGGAAGTTTGTAACTCTAAGTGACTATATCAAAAAATTAGAAAGAAAACAAATAAATGACTTAACATTGAAACTCAACACACTTGAAAAGCAACAGAAAATGAAACCCAAACCCAGAAGGCAAGAAGGAATAACAAAAATCAGGGCAGAAATTAATGAAATTGAAACAAAGAAAACAATACAAAGAACCAACAAATCCAAGAGCTGGTTCTTTGAAAAGATAAAGAAGATTGACAGACCACTAGGCCAGTTAACCAAAAGAAAGAAAGAGCACCTCCAAATCAACAAAATCAGAGTTAAAAGGAGAAACATCACAACAGACACCACAAAGATCCAGAACATTATAAAGGAATACTTTAAACACTTATACACTA
>NW_008347042.1:4026971-4028405 GCF_000622305.1 Nannospalax galili
ATTTACAGCCAATACTACTTAATTTATTCAAAAAGATAGAAATGGTGGGAGAACTTCCAAATTCCTTCTATGAAGCCAGCATCACTCTAATACCAAAGCCAGGTAAAGATACAACCAAAAAAGAAAACTATAGACCCATATCCTTAATGAACATAGATACAAAAATTCTCAATGAGATACTTGCAAACCACGTACACATATCATCCACCATGATCAAGTCGGCTTTATCCCAGAGATGCAGGGATGGTTCAATATACCTAAGTCAATAAACATCATAAATCATATAAATGGGCTCAAAAACAAGAACCACATGGTCATCTCAATAGACGCAGGAAAGGCCTAGAAAGAACTGGACCGGAGGGAACACACCTCAACATAATTAAAGCCATATATAACAAACTCACAGCCAATATCATTTTAAATGGAGAAAAACTGGAAGCATTCTCATTGTAATCAGGAACCAGACAAGGCTGCCCACTATCTCCACTTCTCTTTAACATAGAGCTTGAAACTCTTGCAAGAGCAATAAGACAAGAGCAGGAATTTAAAGGAGTAATAATTGGAAAAGAAGAGATCAAATTATCCCTTTATGCAGATGATATATTATATCTAAGAGACGCCAAAAATTCCAACAGAAAACTCCTAGAAATTATTAACACGTTCAGTAAAGTGGCAGGTTACAAAATTAACCTACAAAAGTCTGTGTATGGAAACACTCCCCTTCACAATAGCTGCAAATATATATCTCGGAATAACCTAACCAAAGACATTAAAGAGCTCTACAATGAAAATTTTAAATCTTTAAAGAAAGAGATTGAGGAGGACATCAGAAGATGGAAGGACCTCCCATGCTCATGGATTGGAAGAATTAATATTGTGAAAATGACCATCCTACCAAAAGTCATTTGTAGGTTCAATGCAATGCCAATCAAAATCCCCATGATATTTTTCACAGAATTGGAAGTAACCATCCTAAGATTTATATGGAAGAAAATAATCCTCAGATAGCCAAAACAACCCTGATCACTAAAAACAATGCTGGGGGGATTACTATAGCAAATATTAAGCTGTATTACAGAGCTATAGTCATAAAAACAACATGGTACTGGCACAAAAATAGAACCATAGATCAATGAAACAAAATAGAAGACCCAAATATGAGTACATGCAATTTCAGCCACCTGATATTTGACAAAGGAGCCAAAAACATTCACTGGAGGAAAGACAGCATGTTCAGCAAATGGTCATGGTCAAACTCCACCTGTAGAAGAATGAAATTAAACCCCTATTTTTCAACCTGCACAAAAGTCAATTCCAAATGGATCAAAGTCCTCAATGTAAACCCTGAAACTCTGAAACTGTTAGAAGAAAACTTTGGGAAAAACCTACAAGACATAGGCATAGGAAAGGATTTTCTAAACCAGACATCAATTG
>NW_008347042.1:4028485-4029861 GCF_000622305.1 Nannospalax galili
ACAGAGAACCAAGACAAGAAGCAACCCAGTTAAAAGATGGGCTAAGAAGCTGAATAGAGAGTTCTCAAAAGAAGTAAAGATGGCTGTGAAACATCTTAAAAGATGTTCAACATCACTAATGATTAGGGAAATGCAAATTAAAATCATCTTATCCCAGTCAGACTGGCTAAGGTCAAGAGAACAAATGATACCAAATATTGGAGAGAATGTGGGTAAATGGGAACACTCCCACTCCTGGTGGGGTTGCAAACTTTTCAACCCTTACGGAAAGCAGTGTGGAGAACTCTTAAAAAAATTACAAATGAACCTACCATTTGACCCATTTATACCATTCCTTGGCATATACCCAAAGAACTCATCCTATTGCAGAGACACTTGTACATCCATGTTTGTTGCTGCTCTTTTCACAATATCTAAGAGAAGGAAGCAACTTAAGTGTCCCTCAATTGATGAGTAGATGATGAAAATGTGGTTCATTTATTCTAAGGAGTTTTACTCAGCAGTAAAGAAAGGTGAAACCATGAAATTTGCAGGTAAATGGATGGAACTAGATACTGTTATACTAAGTGAAGTAACACAGACTTAGAAAAAAAAAATCAACATATGTTCTCCCTCATATGTGGATCCTAGCAACAAACCCTGGTAAGTGAGTATGTATGCAGACATAACTACAGGAACCAGGATAATGGAAAGGAAACAGAAGTAAAGGAAAAGGAAGAACCTGAAAGAGAAGAACAGTAGGAAACCAGCCTTAACAAGGGAGATATAGATAAAAATTGGGTTAGTTTAAGGGAGGGGATAAAGGGAAAGAAGGAGTTCAAGAGAGGTAGGACCTACGATAAGGGCATTATTAAAGGAGATAGGGGAAAATGGGGGCACCTTAAGTGGGAAAACCATGATAGAGGGATGAAACAATGCGAGAGATACACAATACCTAGCTAGTTTTGAAAACCAGAGGGAACCATATTACTCCTACAACCTACTGACAAATTATACATACCTGATCAAGAAATATATGTCTAGGTGAGTTTTATATGAGAACAATTGGTCTCTGCCCAAGATTTATCTGCGTGACACACAGTAATTAAAAACCCAGACTGGTGGAACTAACCTTCTTGGAAGTTTGACAGACATACTTTGAGGCCTATAATAATTTTGTCAGAGGGACATTAAGGATAGTTTTTACTCCTTGCCCTCCTCGGTCAACTAGTTCCAGGGGACTATGAGCATCTCTCAAAATGTCCTATAATGGTGGTGGGTCACCTGTCCTCTTGATCAAGGAGGCCGAGGAGACCCCACCAGAAGGACTTGAACCAGTGTCCAGTCTATACAGAGGAGGGTCAACACAGAGGAATCATTTCCTCCATGCTTCCAAG
>NW_008347042.1:4029997-4030872 GCF_000622305.1 Nannospalax galili
AGTAAAAATAAATCGGTTAACCTGGGCCAACTGTATGGTCTTAAACACCCAAAAGGAAAGTATAACCAAAGATTAAAGGGGCCAATATAATTTCTTAAGAGTCCATGTGTGTAGCTAAAGGCTACATAACAAGCAACAATGCCAGATAGGAGATACCTTCTTTTGAGTTGTTGGCCAGGGTGCCCAAAGGGACTCCCAGATAGTAACCCAGCATAGTACTTGGAAAATGAACAGCAGGCCCCAATCTTATATTGACAAATGATTGCTGCTAGATGAGGAACAGCTGACCCTCCTAAAATAAAGACCTCTAGATAGGCTGACTAGATTCACCCGAAGGGCAAGTAATGGGGAATGGCTAGGGGTGCCAACAACACAGTAGACAGTAGCAGGGATATCAGAGTATAAGGGTTCTAGTGGCGGGGAGGGAGGCTATGGGAGGTTGCCAAAACAATGAGTCTTTCTGCAAGGAACAGTATATTCTAAAATGAAATGGAGATCTTTTTTAAAGGTTAAAAACTCATTAAATTTTTTGTCTTGCAGGGCTTATACTAAGTTCATTATTGTATGGCTGTATTAACGCAACTGTGAACCTAGAAACTTGCACCCGCTTGTGAAAGAGATGTACTCTTGCTCTGGAGTATGTTACTGAATATGTTAAAGCTGTAGTGAAATGCTTCTTGTAATCATGTAGTTATTAAATTTTTTTTTAAATGATTAAAAAATAATAATTCTTCAAAGCATAAAAATTTCTTCCTTAATAATTAGATATGAAAAACATTACTATTGAAATCTACCTGACTTTATATCCATGCTCAGATGCCAAGGAGCTCAGAAAGTAACCGACTGTGACTAGTAATAATCAGATATATAGAGAT
>NW_008347042.1:4031044-4054394 GCF_000622305.1 Nannospalax galili
AAAATATTGTATAACTGTATTAATTCAACTATAAACTAAAATTTTACAGCCAATTTTGAAAGATATGCATCTTAGCTCAGGAAATTGTTATTGAATATGTCAACGCTGTTGTAATGAAATGCTTCTTCTAAGTATGTGGTTATAAAATAAATAATTTTTTTAAATGTAGATATTTAAATGGGAGGAGGGAGGGAAGGTTATGCATGGAACCTTGGGGATAAAGGGAAAGAAGGAGCTCAAAAGAGGTGGGACCTTAGGGACTGGTATTATCAAGCAAGAAATGGAGAAAATGGGGACACTTTAAATGGGGAAGCCATGATGGAAGAGTTAGACAGGGAGAGAGATCAGAGAGATAAATCATGCCTTGATAGTTTTACCAAAAAAGGGAATCACATTAGTCCAACAACCTAAGGACCAATTACACATATAGTATCTCCACATGAGTCCAAGTGTATAGCTAAAAGCTCCATAACAAGAAACAGTGCCAGACAGGAGAAGCCTTCCTTTGAGTTGTTGTCTACAGTGGTCTAACAGACCCCCAAAATTGCACAGGCTATGCCATGGCCCCTGATTGCCTCACAGAACTTGAAGGTAATACCCTACTGCTGAAGACAGAATATACTTCTGACATGGGATTTGGAACAATGGACCTGGAAATGACCTGGAAGTCACTTTCCCTGAGGGCAAGCTCTCATAGCATTGTAGAACACTATGAAGGGAATTGATGGTTCAACACCAGCTTCAAGACCAAATAACCACATCAATGGTCAGCACAGCATATGACATTGGTTCAGTAGTGGCACTTTTATCTTGGGGGCAATCAACAGCTACCTAATTGGAATAAAAGCCCACTTAGTGGGAAGAAACTCAAGTGTGGTACTGTAAACATAACCAAATACACATAGCTGAAGAGGTCATAGATCTTAGAGAAAACCCCAAGACTGTTACATCCCTAGACTAATGTAATTTCTTGCTATGTGCAAAATATGTATCTTTATATTTACAGCCAAATATCCCAGTCACCACTCATCAAAGAAGCTTCTTTTGCACCAGACGGAGACTATTACAAACACTACAACAGGTCACACACTGACACTTGTCTGTGAATTGCCCAAGCCTGAGTGACCCATCTATAATGCAACCTCTACTCCTAAGGCTCAGGGAACATACAATAAGGGTAAAGAGGTCACTAATGACAGCGGCCATGGTGGCACATGCCTTTAATCCCAGCACTTGGGAGGCAGAGGCAGGCAGATTTCTGAGTTCAAGTCCAGCCTCGTCTACATAGTGAGTTCCAGGCCAGCTGGGGCTACAGGGAGACCCTGTCCAAAAAAAAAAAAAAAAAAAAGAGATCACTAATGAATCTCTCAATTCTCATTAATGAAGCTCCTTCAAGAAACAGAGGACCAGGAACACAAAAGATCACAGATGTTCAAAGTGTGGAGATTAAGATTCTGCAGAATGCTGGTCCTTGAACAGGACTCCTTTATTAAACTTCACCCACTCATGGCTCAGGGACCATTGAGGAAGAGGAGGCAGAAAGATTGTAAGAACCAGGGAGGAGGTACAGGATCATATGGAAATAGAGTCCTACAAGCTCCTGGGACCCTGCTCATATGAATCTACAGTAATGTTGTCATCAAACACAAGTCCCATGCAAACTCAAGCAGAGAAAAACCCAGCATAGAACTGGGGAAACGGACAGCAGAACCCAATCTTAGCTGAAGAAATACTGACAACTAATTACTGCTAGGTGGGAAAGAGCTGATCGACATTCATAAAGTGAGGGACTCTAGACTATCTGACTAGACCTCAGTAGATGAACTTGCACTGAGGAATGTCTGGGGACACTAACTTGATAAAACAGGCCTTAACATAAATGACAGAATGTATGAATTCCAGTGGGAGGGGCATATGGAAGGGTGACAGTAGAGACAGGGGTATAAAAGTGATTAAGATTGATTGAGATTTTCTGTATAAAATACACAAATATTCAATAAAAACAAATTAAATACATAAATAAAATTTTAAAAGAAATAAATAATTTCCAGCATGGAAAATAAATGCATACTAAAATTTTAAAAATTAAAATAATTATTATCATGTTGCTAAGTTCTTGAACTCCAGTTATTAAATATTTTTATAAAGATGTGGTTTGTTAATCTTTGAAAGATATGAAGATAAATAGGGTGACAGGTAATGAACAAACTATCATAAACTATCACTAATATAATTTTGCTTTAAAGGTTATTGCCTTGCAGACTGTTTTCTAAAAGCTCTCCTCTTGGGAACTCAATAACACTTAATATGAACACTGTGCCTACACATTTCCATCCCATCCCATTCACCCATATTTCCATCCATCTATCATCCATCCATCCATCCATCCATCTATCCATCCATCCATCCATCCATCCATCCATCCATAAATGCATTCATCTTTACATTCATCCATTCATCTCTGCTTTACAAATATAACTGCTTTGGAACAAGATATATATCATTCCAACATTCAAGGAATTTCTGTCCTGAAAGAAGATCGACATTCATAAAAAAAAAATTAATTAAAAAAAAAACCAGAAAAAAGAACATTTGCAGACTGAACAGCCTTCCTTAACAAAGTTGAAAGAACCTTGTTGAGCACCTTCCAATGCCCTGAGAGGAATGGAAGGGAGAGGAGGAGAGATAAGTGATATTGATATTCTTTACCAAGTAAGTTTCTACTTGCTCAGAAGTTCCCATTGTAATGTGAAAGTCTCAGATTCCATATTTGACACCCTAAGGCTGAATATTGTAAGTAACTTCTGAAAATGTGTTTGTCCATATTTCACGTTCCAGAAGGCTTAAATGGAGCTTACAACGAGAACATACTGCCAGGATATCAACTGTTCTGCTAGATCTTGGTCTCTCTTCTACTTATGGGCTTCATGTTCAGGCTTTAAATCCACATGAAGCAGCTAGATATTAGAGCAGCTCATTCTGAAATATAATTTCCTCATACTAAGAAAAAGTCGAAATGTTACAAAATCCTAATAATCATCTTCACATTCTTTTATGTCCCCCAGACCCTTAGCCCAATAATATCTATCCATCTGCCACAGGGGGAGGCATCACACATGAATAGGAAAGATGAAGGATGTTACAGGATGAGAAACAGTCCTTCTGAAGCAACAGTTAGGCTCCTCTCTCTTATTATGAAGATTAATTGCATTTCTGCTAAAGTCACTAACACAAACGATCTTAGGACCCATTGTCTAGAAGTGCATAAAGCAACAACTAGTTAGCAATGTAGGAACTGCATGGAAGACACAGACAAAATGTCATTGTTTCTCTGAAAACATCTATACAAGCATGTCTGCAAGTGAATAAAAAGTGGCAAACTAACAGGTTTATCTGACTGGTTAACTCCATGCTAAGATAAGCTCAATAGGAAGACCCAAGCAACTGAGTCATCTGCCTCAACCAATTAGTGTTCAACTAGTAAGAAGCTCTGATTACTCTGCCTTGGTCTAATATCATCTTGCTGGAATAAAATAGTTAACCTACTTTTAGATGTATGCATATAATTAATTGATTTTCTAAAACATATACAAATTCAATCTCATTCCTTATGCCTTATAAGCTGTACGATCTGAAAAATACTTAGAGTGTTAAGTACTTATAATTATGAGTTATACTTTAAACCACTTGCTTCCTCTCCCCACCCCAAAGAGAAACTCCATAGATGAGAAAAAAAAAAAAAAAAAAAAAGATGGGAGACTGCATGGGTCCATGGAGCTATTAACATATTAATGAACTGTGTTTCTATTTACACTTCCCTCACCAGAGCTAATTGTTAACTATTTTAAGGAAGAGGTTATACTTTAATTAACAGCATTTGGTAAATGAAAGCCAGTTGCATTTTTAAAGTATGCTCAAGTTTCAAAAATTTTATTTCACAGCAAAGGTTCCAGTTCACCCAATATTTTAATATGCTAACGCTACTGATGAAGGAAGAAAGTCTTTAAAGGACTCTAAATAATTAATTTCCAGAGCTAAAGTCAACAAAAGGCATAATTAATGAGTAAACAAACCATTTATCTGTAGTGTATTAATAAACATGCACATTTTATTTTATTTTAGTATTTTATTTATTTATTTTTATCTTTATGTGTATGAGTGTTATGCCTGCATTGTAGGTAAGTGCACCTGTGTCATGCAATGCCCGCAGAGGACAGAAGAGGCCATTGGATCCCCCAGAACTGGAGTTACGGACAGTTGTTAGCTGCCATTTTGGTGCTGGGATTCAAGGGTCTTCTGCAAGAACAGTCAGTGTTCTTAATGGCTGAGCCATCTCTCCAGACCGTAAACATACACATTTTAAATGAAGGGGATTGTAGGTTAAAATACATTTTTTAAAGACAGGGTTTCCCTGTGTGTAGCCCTGGTTGGCCTAGAACTCCTCATGTGGACTAGGCTGACATCCATGTCACAGAGATTTACCTGTCTCTGCTTCTCAGAGTGCTGGGATTAAAGTTACCTTCACCATGTCCAGCTCTAAAGCACTTTGGTACCTAAAATTGTGTCTTGGTTTCAGTGTGAAATGTCCCTCATGGGCTTATATGTCTGAATATCTGGTTTATACATCATGCTACAGTTTTGGGAAGCTGTGGAACATTTTGGATATGGATCCTACCTGATTGGCATGGGCCTTGTGGGGGCGGGGGGGGTCATGGTTCAGCCCTGCTTCAGGCCTCTGTTTGTCTGTCTGTGTCTCTCTCTCTCTTTCATTATGTCTCTCTCTGTCTTCCTCCCACTCCCCTCTTCTCTCTCTCATTATGTCTCTGTCTTCCTCTCACCCCCTCCTCTCTCTCTCTCTCTGTCTCTCTGTCTCTCTCTCTTTCTGATTCCTCATCTCCTAGACCTGAGAGATCCTTGATGCAGTCACCCTCTACCATGAACCCAGCTGCCCCTGTGGCTGTGCCTTCGTTATCACAATGAACAGTATAGCTTAACTCTGAGCTCAAACAGACCTCCCCTTACTTAAGTAGATTCAGAGAGGTAGTTGGTCACCAAGATGACAAAAGTAACTAACACACATTTCTTATATTTCTAAATGCTCAACAACCACAAGCATTTAAGGGAAATTTTCTCATTTCTGAAGCACAGGCTCCTATAGCTCTATAGGAGTTCACCTTCTTTGTCTTATCTACCTGAACTTTGGAACTGCTGAAGAATTGACTGTAATCATTTGTGTTAGAGAGCGTAAAACCCATTGTTTCTGCTTGCGTTCCCTTCCCTCCTGATCACCCTCTACTTCATCACTTCTCAGCTCAGCCAAGTCATCGCCCCCTACTACACATTTGAACCAGATCCCCTTCTTCCCTACTGGGTAACTTCCTTCTAATTCTCTCTCTACTCTGATAGAAATTTGTGAGGAGAAAAGCTAGCAGGGGCTTTATACATAATCCATCAAACAGATCTCCTTCACAGTTTCCTTTTCTACATTATAGTCCAAATCAAGAAAAAAGAAAGGAAAAAACATACCCTCCCACACATTGCTTTTTTGCAGTTCAAATTTTAACCCAAATTCCATCTCTTTCAAAATAAAAACAACCAATGTTAGGTCACACAAGAAATAAAGCTAGTAAATATAGAAAAATATTTCATTAATCCTTTATCTGAGTTTTCTGGTTATGAGGAATTATAATGCAGGTTTCTCCCCCCACCAAAAAAATAACAGCAGTAATAGCAAGTAGTAAATGATCATTTCTCTGCATCAGCTAGTCTCTAAACAGTTTACACGTGTTTACTCACTCATTTAATCCTTATAAGAAGTCCATAAGATAAATGTATAGAAGAGGAAACAGAGGCAAAGAAAAATGAACTCACAGAGTTACAAAGCTGGTAGGTAAAATAAATAGATCCAGACAACCTGGCTTGCTTTCTTTTTCTTCTTTTATTTTGCTTTGTTTTTTGAGATAGGGTCTCCCTGTAAACCTAGCTGCCCTGGAACTCATTATATAGACCAGCCTGGTCATCTCCATCTCACAGAGATCTGCCTGCCTTTGCCTCCCAAGTGCTGGGATTAAAGGAGCACACCACCATTTCTGGAGAATTTCCCTTCTTAATCATTGTATGAAACTGCCTTGACTATTTCTAGTCCATGCACACGCTGTGTACTTGTCAGGGCATTTGTTGTACAATTTCAGAGAAATAAATCTTTCTTGTTCTAAGTGAGTAGGAATCCCTTCAAAATAAATTATTTTTTCTCTATTCAATATCCCCACCATTGGACTGGATGTCCAGGTTCCTTCTGCCTATGCTTTATAGGAAAGAGTTACCATGAGCAAAACAGAAAAGTCTAAGCGAGGGCAGAGTTCAGAGCTACAGCTTTCCTGTCTGAGCCACCAAGTGGGTTCCAGGCCCATAAGCTTCCCTAAAGGCTCCAGTCTGCCATCATCAAACCTCTTCCTTGCCTTGTGGTTCACTTTTGACTATTACAATTCCCATTTTCTCTTGCATCGAAAACATACAAACCTCTGCGCTAGTGTAGAGCATTGAAGGAGAGGGCTGGGCTACCTATACTTTTCTCAATGTTGTCCCAGGCAGCACTTCACCTGTCCAACACTTATAATGGACACTACTAGGGATAGTCTTAAGACACCTGTGAGCCTAACCAGGAGAGATGATTCATTTGAAAAGAAATTCAAACTAAGTAGGAAGACTGAAGTATCTAAGACAAAGAAACCATTGGGACTTTGCAAGACCTTGATGTAAAGAGGCTAATTAAAGCCCAATGCATCTGTTAAATTCTCTGTTAGCTCTGAGGACAGTAACACCAGGAAAAAGTAGTTTCTCTAGACACAACAGGCAAAAGAATAATTGCAAGAGTAAAGCACTGACAATCTCTTGTTTTTAGAAGAATCACAGTATCTAGAAAATTTTGAAATATTACTGAATCTGTTCCATTTGCTTTCATCCCATAATATTATTTCAATCAGCTTAAGACAGCAAAAATGTAAACCAAGTGATCAAATCAGCCTTCCTAAAAAAGAGAAAAGTCTGTTTTGAAAGCTTTTGCTTTTTCCCAATTGCCACTTGGGTAACAAGCCAAATGAATTTGAATACCATGCAGCAAAGTGTAATCATAAGATAAGCATAAACTCAGTTCAAACATTCCTCTTGAAAAATGCCTCCAGCATCAAAAGCCCAAGAGCTTGGAAAAGCATAAATTCCTCTATTCCAAAGAAAGAAGTACAAGTACTTACCGTGTCATGAGACTTATCCTTGACATCATAGACTGTCAGTTTTATTTTGGTCTCTTCATAGATGGGGTACTCAGATGGGAATGTGACACCCGTCAAAAACAGTGGGTCTCTTGTTCCCTGAAACAGAACAAGCAGACAACTTGGATTCAATAAGACAGCAACTGTAGCCGGCAGCATGTGGTGACACATGACAATGCAGAGAGTGTGTCTGAGCCTGTTCTTCTAGGAAACAGTTGTATTAAAAGACAGATCTGAAGTGTCAAGTGTTACCCGTGGGCTGCCACCCTAGGGCCCATTTTATTCACACAGCCATTGAGTAGATGGACCTGCATCTTTGTCAGAGCTTCTAAGAAGGACTCTTGCAAAACAACTTAATTAGTTATTATATGTAGAACCTTTCTTTAAGGCCAGTTGTTAGTCAATTTAAACTATATTCAGTGGCTGCAACTTACAATTTAGACAAATAAACCTAGATATTAACTGATCAAAGTAAAATTAAGCTATTTCCTCAAATACAACCATTTGGTAATCTTACGGTAACCATTTAGTTTTCTTACTCTGCTTCAGTTGAAAGTCATCCTCTGAGAGTGTGTGATTGTTTTTAGATGTTCAGCGGTGTTCTACACACACACACACACACACATACACACACACACACACACACACACCACTGAAATGTATCCAAGAGTTCAATAAGCCACTTGTCTGTGAAAATTTCTGAAAGCTAATGTTATTCATTAATTCATTTATTCATTCATTCATTTTTTTATTATTAAAAAACCAAATGCTATTTGCCTGGCACTAGACCAGACATTTGGAGATAGGCAGTGAATAAAACAGCCAAAAATAATTCTACTGCATATTCAAATACAAAAGTCTAAAAAGAACAAGCATGAATTATTTTATGCTTATGATAATAAATTTCAGGATATATATATATATATATTGTCACTGGAAAGTAGTGGGAGTAATAGAAAAAATCATAAACACCTAAGTTACTTTAAAATTGGGCAAGGTTTTAAAAATAAGCAAGTTGTGCTGGGTGTGGTGGTGCACACCTTTAACCCAAGCACTAAAGAGACAGAGGTAGGCAGATCTCTCTGAGATCCAGGCCAGCCTACATAGCAAGTTCAAGATCAGTTGGGGCTACAGCAAAACAACAAAACAAAACAAACAAAAGCAAAAAACTATGTTAAAATAACACCTGAAATTGTTTCATATAAAATGAATAATTTTACAATTTTCAATCTGTCTTCTATGAGAAAGGCTATTTTTAATTCAGCTATGGGTTAACTCTACTCCACCAGCATTGCAACCTGAAGTGTACAATGGCAGATTCAGGCTACACACAGGATCTGGGTCATTCCTATAATAGACGTGACTCCAGTGTGCTCTGAATCATTTATTCCACCCACTGCATAAAAGCACCAGGCAAGCTAAGCCAGCCAGGGGTAGGGCAGACTGCCTAGGTTCTTACAGAGAAACTCCTCATTCTAAACAGAGGCTGCTCACAAAGTCTAAGAAAAACAAGTGAATCTGAAGGAGCCTTGAGCACAGTTTTTTCAGCCCAAGATATTAAAAAATGTATCTCTCATTCACTAAGGTTGTGAAATATGTGATCAGAACAAAATAATCAAAAGCGAAACACTTCCCCTTTTGAATCCAATCCAACACACTAATGAATTTCCCCCTGACACATGCTGAATGTTATATTAGTAACAATAAATGTAAATAGGAAATATGTCATTGATGAGCAATATTTACACCTTTTGCCTGGAAATACCACAGCTTCTCAAGTTAATCACCTATCTTTCTTTGGAAAACACTGTGCTTTGAAAGACACATATACAGCACAGAAGATAAAGTTTCCACAATCAGATTGAACACAGGAAACAAATAAAAAGAGTGAAAACACTTCACGTGTTTAGAATTCTGAGTCCTTCAGTTTTTTTCCTACAACAAATTGCTCATTCCATTTCATTTAAAATTGTTATAAATACATATAATATTTACAGATATATACATGTATATTCTACTGTCTATTTGAGAATTCACAGTAGAAAGTTTTGTATCTATGGGAGAAAAATAAAACCTTTCGATGAAAAGACAAGATTTGTCTTTATATTGTGTATAGTCTGTGTGTACTTAATAACAACAGATATGTGCTCCTTAGTGACAGAGGAGAGGAGCAAGCAACAGGGCTACAGAACACAGAATAGCATATGTCAGCTATTGGGAGGCGAGGGGAGGGGGAAGGAGAGAGGAGAGAGGAGAGAGACAGAGACAGAGAGAGAGAGAGAGAGAGAGAGAGAGAGAGAGAGAGAGAGAGAGAAACAGCATGCAAGAAGCAGAGAGATAGAGAAAAAGACAGAGCCAGAAAAAGCATGCCCCGCTCACCTCCACAATTTCAGTGCTGGCATATCTGGTCAAGCTCTGCTGCACCGGGTGGATTACTGAGATCTGCACCACTGTATTCAGTTTCCGATCACACACAGGAGCCACGAGATCCTTGCACGCTGGCAACAGCAGAGGAAAAAGAAAGAAAAGAAACTAACTCCATCTCTCGGGAAAACTGTCCTGGGTTGAAAGTAAACTTCGTCTGGGTGCTGAATGAAATCTCCTGGTTCTCAGCTGGTTTTACAGAGGAAGTTTCTTGGAAGTACCTTACAGAAATAGGAAGTCACGTGCTGCTGGGCTGAATTGAGAGTTCATTTCCACTGACCACATTTGCAGCTGAGATCTTGACTGTGCCGAGATCCCTGCTCCAGTGTGTGAGAATGCACACACTGCTTAGGGACGTCAATTAGTCATTAACCCCTAGGCTTTTCACTGACACTCCTTCTTGAAGTAAGGTGATTTGGGCCACAGCCAGGAAACCAGGATGTCCTTTGTTGACACTGGTTGGATTAGTTCGGAAATATCTGAATGAACTCTTTTCTTGTTCTTCTCCTACCTGGTCTCAAGATCTGGCTTCCTACAGTCCTCACACTGCGGAAGCAGGAAGCATGATTACCCTACCACAGCAGAGCTCAGGCAGAAGAGGAAGCAGGCATGGCTTAAAAAGCCCTCTGTCTGGAATTCAGGCCCAGCCTGGGAGACAGAGACTGGGATAAGGACTGAGTAATTGTTGCCTGGGGGCCACGAATGCAGAGAACTTTCTCTTGACATGCCAGGCTCCTATTACAACTCCCCAGCTGCCATACCATATTTACTTGAATATTTTCTCCTCTCACATAACATTGTCCCAATTTTGGAAAAGAAAATTCCAGGGACAAACACTTTCAGAAAGTCTAATATCTGCTCTCCTCACGACATTTTCCTCTGATTTTGAAATAGTGTTTGTACTTCTTGAAGTTTAGTTTGTGAACTGTGATTGGTAGTACCCTCCAGTCATCAGCACAGGTTCAAGCTGCTGGGCTGCCACAGGTTGAAGCTACACTAGGAAAACTGAAAAGTAGCCCTGGGAGCTGGATTCCGTGGTGAGGGTTCAGGTTTTCCACCATCCCGACCCCATGCACAGATCACAGCAGGCAGGTAGAGAAGGGGGTGCATTTACACTCTGTTGTGGCACCGCAGTGCTTCGCAGAGAACAAAGGTGAACTTTGAAACTTAAAAGCAAAGCAAACTACAGATATAATTGTCACCTTTCAGTGGTTTACAGATCATCTTATTTATACATGCAGACTGAGATGGAAAAAGCAGGAGTTTTGAAATGAAACAGGACTGCTTTGGGGGTCAGTTCTAATAATTAAGCAATGCTGGGGGAAATTATTTAACTTCTTAATTTCTTCTTGCCAAACTTTGGGATCTTCTTATTCCTGCCTGGTATTTTGTTGGTAAGTTTTCCTTCCTGAAAACACAGGCCTCAAGAAATACAGGAGAGCTTAGGAAAGCATGTATCAACAGAAAATAGCCATGGTTTATTTAACCCTTACTAGTTTTGAGTCACTCTGCTTTTCACCTATTCTACAGAAAACATCAAACCCCACCAGCTCCAGGTCACTGTTTGGCATACCAGCTTATCTCCCACAATGGATCTGTCTTTGGAAGGCCTAGTGACACAATCATTTATTGCTCAAACCAAGAACCAGTACCTGGTTTTAGTAACAGCAACACAGTACTACAAATGAAGAGAAGAAAGGCTAGATTTAGATTGTGCTGTTTTTCATGGTTATTTTGATCATTTCCTGTAACTGCCTTATGAATGTGTTTAATTGTATCACTCCTCTTGGTTTTCTGCTCACAGTATCTCCTGATGTTGACATGTATTTTGTTTTCAGATTTGAAAGCTAGACCTTTTGAGTTTCAAACACACACGTCATCCACTTTCTGGTGGCTGCCTCGCCTCTTGTGAACTTGACACCTTTGCTCAAAATAAGTCACTTCTTTTCTGACTCCTTATCGGGCTTGATTGTGGGCTGCGGTTATTCCCAGAAGTGGGTTGCTGTCCTGTTTCAGGGGACAGACTCTCAGCTGCACTTCCCATAAGAACTGACAGCTTATTAAATGGAAGATTACATGCAGCTCTTCAGATACCCTAATACAGAGCAATGAAGACCAGTAACGAATTCCATTCTGTTATTACATTTAAAACCAAGCATAGAAAGCAGTAACAATATAGTTATATTGCAGGCTGCACCCTCCTTTTTTTCCTTCTGAACAAACAATCCCCCAGCTTTCACTGTTCCTTAAAACTAAAGCAATAAGAGGCACGGAGAGACCCTGAGATCAAACAGAATTCCTGAAATGCAGCCCAAGATTTCCTGCTTTCCAGTTCTATGGCACGGAGTAAATCACAAACTCGTGATACTCTAGGGCCTCATCTGTCATGGTGGAGGCAGGGTGAGACTTGGAACTTTTATGAATGGACTTTCACATGTGGGACTCATATTTACTAATAGCATTATACTACTATTTAACAGAATTTTGTGTTATATATTATTATATCTGGTATATAAAATAATTTTTATTGGCTCAGCCATACTCAGATGGCTCCTTAAATGCTGTTACCATGTTTAGCAGCATTTCCTTATAAATGCCAAACCAGTCCTTGATGCACTCATTTTATAAAGTAAAACCCATGAACATCCTAGATCCACATGTACTGAAACTGCAGCTCTCCAGGGATGTGGATGCTGAGCCAGTGGACAAATTGCTTCATGGAGCAACTACTCATTTGAAAATTATAAAACCAAATCTGTGTGGGATTATTTAGTAGTTAAAAAAACCCTAAACATGTTTACACAAATCTAAAAATGGTATATCTACCTTCTAAATATACTTATCAATGCATCTTATCACATTAAACTTGCCTCACCAGTGTCCTGAATAAATGGCCTTCCTCAACATTTAAGACTAGAGAACTGCAGTGTTTGGCAGTTTTTGCTTCTGTTTTGTTTATTTAAGAATTCTCAAAAAAAAGGGCTGGAGAGATGGCTCAGTACTGACCGCTCTTACAGATGGTCAGGGTTCTAATTCCAATACCTACATGGTGGCTAACAACAGTTTGTAACTAGAGTTCCAGGGAATCTGATGCCCTCTTCTGACCTCTTCAGGTATTGAATGACATGGGTCTATTTACATACATCCAGGCAATACACTCATATCACAAATAAAATAATAAAAACCAAAATCAAACAAAAATAAAAAGGAATTCTTAAAAAAAAAAAAAAAGGAAGAAAGAAAGAATGAAAAACCTGGGCATGGTGGCACACACCTTTAATCCCAACTGTGGAGGCAGTTGCAGGTAGATCGCTGTGAGAAAGAGTTCAGCCTGGTCTACATAGAGAGTTCCACGTCAACTGAGGCTACAAGGAGATCCTACCTCAATCCCCAGCCCTGAGAAATTTTGCATAGAGTGAATGGATGCTGGAGAAGGGGAGGAAGTTTCTTTAGTGGAAAAGTCACTGGGAAATTGCCTGTGCTCCTATAAGGAGCCCCTCACCTAAAAGGTATTCTAATTAAACTCATGGTGTCATCAAAAAAAACAAAAAACAAAAAAAAACATATAAAGACATGAAAGTAGAAAGGGGGCTAGTTGGGAGAGTGATGGATCAGCAGAAGTGGGAGCAGAGAAGGGAAAACAATGACAGGGTGAACGTAATCAAATTACCTTACATACATGTATGGAAATATCATACTAAGATCCATCATGCTAATAAAAGTGTAAAAAAAATACCTAAAAACTAAATAAATTAAGTGATTACTTAAAAATAATCCTGTTTGAATTAAATGAGTATTAACACATGATCCGTTTATTGATAGATTTTTTTTTTACTGCTATTTCTCCTCTTTTAGTGGATTTATTTGGTGTTGAGATATTTAAAGACATTTCGTTAGCCTAGAAGTTTCAATACTTAGTGTTGGTGCTTGGGCTTAAAATGTGCTCATGTCCATGGATTGTTTTATACTAAAAAGGGGAGAGAGACGAGTAATTTACAAAAATTATAATTTGCTATTTTCATAGAAATAAATGAAATAATTAAGTGATTATTTTCCTGTTGACAGCACCCAGAAACAAACAGATTCACTTTCCTTCTCCAATGATGCTGAGCAAAATACCTCCAACATATACCGCAGCTGGGTTACACAGTAGCCAGGCAGATGGAGGAGGCTGGGTACAGAGGCATTGGAAATTCAAGGCTATATGAAGGGACCTATATGCAAATTCACTTCCTGATGGAATGGTATTTGCCATGGCCTGATTCTAGGATTTGTTCAAGTTCTGTAGTCCCAGCCACTGTGTATGAACACTGAATGAGTCACACAACATCCGTCCTCTGCTTACCTTGGCCGGGGAGCCAGTTCACAGTGTCTTTTCTGGATGCTCACAACATGACTTGTGTGTTTAGAAAGAGAACAGAATGATACTAAGAACCTTAAGAAGAAACTACTTTGGCCTGTATCACATCCACCTCTTGGTATTGGAACTGCAGTCATGTGCCCCTCCAACAGCTTATATAGTGCTGGGGATGCACCCCAAGGTTTCATACATACTAGACAAGCATTCTACCAACACAGCTACAATCCTAGCCCAGAAAAGGATTTTTGATTGAAGATAAAACTCTATTTAATACCTGGATCATACCTAAAGAGCTATGTGACTTTTTGTCTGTTTGACCCACTAGAGAACAAAAATACATTGCAAATTTTATATAAAAACTACACAGGATAATTATGATGGCTACTATTTTAAGTCAGACAGGATGTTTCACCTATGAAACAAGCCTCTGGGCAAGCCTGGGAGAAACTGTCTAGTTGAATCAACCTCTGCACATATCTATGAGGGATTGTATAAATTAAATAGAGATAGGAAAGTTCCACCCTAATATGGGTGCCATAATTCTGTGGCCTGGGTTCTACAACTGAGTTCAAAGGAGAAAGTGAACTGAACAATAGCATTCGTTCTTTCCAATTCCTAACTCTGGATGCATTGTGACAAGCTGTCTCTTGCTCCTTCTGCCTCGACTTTCCATCATAATGGTCTATATCCTGGAACTATGAAGCCAAAGGATATGCTGTCACAGCAACAAGTACCTAATACAGTGTGTGTGTGTGTGTGTGTGTGTGTGTGTGCGCACGCACGTGCACGCATGTGTGTGCACACGATGCTAGGTATGTAAGAAGAGTTTAAAATTATCATAGTCATTATTGACACTAAAATAGTTGTACATCAAAACTAATGAACATATCTCACATTTTGCACTAATCACAAACTCAATATCGTCTGGGCCAGTATAGAGTTATTCTTTTTTCAATAAAATCATTTATTAAGCATATATCTATACATCTTTTATCTTATTTTCTTATACTGAAATAAATACTTAAAAATCACTTTCTGGAATGGTGTGTTAATATCAAAAACAGAGTCACCATTATTATGTTTCATTCTGTGAATTCAGGTGAGCACACTGAGTTTTTTCATTTCACCTTTAAAGATGTACTTCCAAATGAAAGGCTATTATGAATAGAAAGATTTTTTTTTCTGTCTCCCAGTAGGCATGTTGCTGAAAATGGCTAACTCACCTGCAATAATTAGGGACTGGCTGGGGAGATTAGTTATCCCTTTACTCAGGGATAACTAATGTTCAGAGTGAACATTTCTTAACAACTGAGATGCCCCAATCTGGACTTGGTCCTCTGCTCTGCATACTCCCCTCCCTCTAAAAAGACTGTGAATGCTAAGAAACTTTTAAATCTGTTTCTGTTTCTCTCTCTCTCTCTCTCTCTCTCTCTCTCTCTCTCTCCCTCACTGTGCACTACAGGTGGACCTCATTATCTTCATACCTCAGCCTCCCAAGAACTGGATTATAAGCATGTACCACCGTACTTAGCAAAACTTCTTAATCTTGCAATTAAAAGCAGAAAATATTCAGCCAGAATCCAGGGTAGCCTGATGTAAGTGTACCTTTGACTGTGATGTGAGTGTAATCCTGTCCCTTCTACAGACTGTTTCTATGGAAACCTGAAGAGACATCTCTGCCTATGAAGGTCAAGACAAGCCTCAATGCAGTGCCCAGGAAGCATTCTACATGAGAGGTGTGGTCTTATACGGACACAATTTCAGTGAAATAACCACTGGCTTCCAGTCTCTCCCAATAACACCGTTCTTATCTTACTATCACTGTGAGAAAAATTAACCTCTTCTCTGCAGATTGGAGAAGACCTTTGCAGTACAGTTTCTTATTCTTGTCTCATATTCATAAGGTTTGGTCAAGTTTCTCAAAAGTACTATACATATACATAGACATAGACATATATATATACATATACATATACACACACATATATAAATATATATATATATATTCTTTCTACTTGTCTTTCAGAAAATTAGATTCTACTTCTCAACTGATAAACCAATTTAGCTGATGTTTCCACTACGATAAACTATTGTACTCCATTATACGGTTTCATAGTCACCACTCTATATGAGTGATTACATTTGATTAAATCATTTGACATCATACATGAGAAGATGTATGGAACACTAGGAGCCTAACAACCCCAACTAATTACATGCTGGTGTATTATGCTTTCCTCTTTAGGTTGCCTCTGTCGGTTTTTCATTCTTTTCGCCCTGAAGAAATTTAAGAAGGCAGCAATTTTCTGAAGCCAATCCCTACAGGGGAAGATCTCCTGAGAAGATTTAGAAGATAATGCTGCCTGGTTCCCAGGCTCTTCATTTCATGATAATGCACTTGAGTGTAGGAAAACAGCAGAATGTACTGTGTTCCTGACTCATACCAACGTCCACACAAGGACAGTTACATCAGCAGCTGGCGAAAATTTGCTCACTTTTGATGATTAACTTAAAGTTAGCCCTTATAATGTGACTCTACATCACTCTGAGCTGACCAACAGCCATTAACACGTGACTCCTCCACATCCATTCTGGAATAGTTTCTGAAATCTTATGCATCTTTAATTCATTGAATATGTTTCCTAGACTTGCCCTCTTTGCTCATTTTAGTATATTTCTTAGTAAGTCTGCTTTCTTTAATTTTCTCCCACAGTATTATTCCTCTCTGCTCCTTTCTCCCTTATCTCAATTTTCCTGTCCAGCATCTGTTTCTCTCATCTCTCTGCAAGATGAGGTCACAGAATCCACCCCTTATGTATTTGTAAGACCTGAACTCTCAGGTCAGGAACACATTGCTTTTAACAAATGACAGCTTCTCCCTTCAGTTCACTAACCATTTTTAAATCTTCAAAGAAACATAACAAAAGTTTATTATTTTGCTCTTAACTGTTGTGTAGGAGATTTTAATTAACAGGCACCTCTCTGAAGACGATGTGAACCATGCATAACCGCCAACAGAAATAATAGCTGATGGAAAAATAAAAATAAGCAACAAAAGTGGATGGAAAGGGGTAAAAAGATTCAAAACCTGAAATTTTCCTTATCCTTTTCAATTTTTTTTATTTCTTTTCAGTCACTAAGTTTTTAAAAAATAGTATCCTGAGTTCAAAACCACTTTCTGTCTAAGAAAGCCAATACTCACATAACTCGAAATGATAATATTAATTTCAGTTTTCTAAAATGTTAGAGGAGGATGTATGTCATTGTTGAAGGTTGAAAAGGAAGAAATCAGCACTTGAGCAGGCACAGTTGGTGAGCACAGGAAGAAATGAGAACAAATACCTGAATCAATTCTGATGCAAGAGTTCCTTAGGCATATTGAAATGGTGCTGGACATGTTTCTTTCTAAACTGCCACCACGTAAAGCTGTTCTCGGTTAAGATAATACAGGAAACATAAAAAGAAGGTGGGGTTAGTAGGGACGTTAATTTATGGAATACTGACTGCTGCACTCAGTGTTTTGCTCAGATCCTTTTGCTGGTGCGAGCTAATGCCGAGAGCAACAGTGTGCCTGCTGCCGCCTGATAGCTCCATATGTGCCTGATAGCTCCATATGCAAGATTTTGATGGTCATTCAGTAATATATTTGAGGACTCTGGTGTATGGCTACAATGCAAAGACTATCTCCTTACCTTACCAGTGGCTTAGTATTCAGAGTCTGATTTAATTTTTCTTGGTAACAGTCTTAATAGCCTGGTCTTCTGCCTGCTCAATGGGGAATCCACTTTGCCACCAGAATTTAAAGACTCTCAATAACGTGATAGGAAAATTCAGAGAGAACTTGGGGAAAGGGTGAAGCTAACATTACAGGGGAAAAGTCAGCGATAGAATTCTTAAGGAATATAGGTAATCATTCACAAAAAGAAAGTTAGAGCTTTTGTTTTAGAAATATTGCTTTAGAATTTGTGCTACATTGAAACACGAGCACCCACTGCTCCTAAGTTCTGTTACAACAAATTAATTGTTCAGTAAAACTGATTTTCTTCATGTAAAAGGCTAGGCTCAAGTTGTTGGGAAATATTTCTTGAAATAAAAATGTGTTACTTTGTCACATACAGAACAATATAAAAATAAGTCACTATATTTCATGTGTCTATGTTTGTGTTAAGTAGAAATCTGTCAGTCTATAAGACAAAAAAAATGGCTGAAAAGATGAAACTCCCTTCTTTATTTGGAGAACATTATGGATGCTAAAACACACTTCACTCTTAGTACCACTTCTCAATGCTTCATTGGATAATCTAGAGGGAAAGAAAAAGCAAATGTAACCTCTGCCTGAAAGAATGAGGCTCTCTAGAAACACTCTTGGATTGTCTGTGCCTGGGAGCAGGATGCCAGCTGTACAGCAGACAGCCTATTTGCATATAAAAAGAACAAATTTTGTTCAAATCACTGTCGTCAGTACCAGAAGACTTCCATTCTTGAACTTGTCCCTTGTGCCCTCAGCTTCTCTCATGTCAATCCTTAGAAAATCCGATTTTGTCTTTTTTTATGAATATTATGGAGGTGGCTAAGATTTCATCTCCTAGCAATTGAATTATAAGCAAGTGTGTGCTGTATCTCTGGGTTTTGATATCTCATGCTGCATGAATTAAACCCCAAACTGGCCTGACATCGCCTAATGGTACACACAGACTTGGCTCTGTTGTGCATGCGCCAAACCCACGTTCCACTTCGGAGATAGCAAGCGCTTGCAATTTTTCTGTTGTTCTTTTCAGCAGGAACATATGTGCTGCTTCAGAAGGGAGAAACATGTTATTCCAAGGAGGAAAGCAGGTTCCACGGAATACTAAAGGAAAAATTGACATTCCATTAAGGGAAGCCTACAGTGTTAGAACTAGAATAGAAGTTCTTGCCTTGAAGCACAAAGACCTGATTTCAATGACTAGATCTCAGGTAAAAAGCTGGGTGTGGCAGTGCCCAGGCTGGGAATTCTAGTGCTGAGGAGACAAGAGAGAAGCAGATATCTGGGGATACCAGCAAGCGTAGCCAACTTGGTGGACTCTAGACAAGTGAGAGACCCTGTCTCAAAAAATCAGGTGGAAGATGCCTGAGAAATGACACACAAGGTTGACTGACATCTGGCTCACACACACACACACACACACACACACACATACACACACACACCCATGTATACACACAACCCACACATACACCTGTACACAGGCATACACATAGGGAATGCTCTTTCGTGAAACTTTAATCCCACTTCTCCAAGCATAACATTTTCCCAGAAGAGTTGTCTTTGACACAGGAGCAGTTAGGATTTCCACAGGATAGGCATCAGGCTAGTTAGTGGACCCCAAAAGACTGGTGGTTATTAGGGATGCCTGCTTCCTAATTTACCTCTGAACCAAAAGATGAGGCTAGAGGGGTTGGTGACTAGAGAAGGAACAAGCAAGAGTTTCAGGACACTGGGTGCCTCAGTTACCAAATGGTCGAAGCAGCCATGTGCCAGGTTATTGAACTCTAATGGAAGTCACACATACTTTTGTTGTTTGGGAGTCTGGGGAAGGACAGGGGGAACAAGAGCCTGGAATGCTGCCTGAGGGTATAGCAGTCTCACCAGAGACTCATTTCACTTGTCTGGGCAGGAAGAAGCAAAGCAAGCAAACCAGGAAGCAGCTGCTCTGTCTGGGGGATCTCTCTAACACACTAAGTCATGGGTTTCAATAAAGCCTTTTCCAGAGAACTTTCTCAAAGCAAGATGCTTCAGAAGAGCTGCATGGTAGATATTGTGCCCAGGTCTTGCTTTTTAAGGGGTGTTGCTTAAATTACAGTTAAAATTTTTATTCCTGTTTTTTTTTTTTTTTTTTCTCTGTAAGTACATTGGGTTCAATATTTATGTGTAAAGTCAGTAGTTTTGATATCCAGGAATGGTGGCACATGCCTGTAATACCAGCAGCAGTTAGGGAGTGAAGGCAGGAGGATCATGAGTTCAAGGTCATTCTCAACTGCACAGCTAGTTCTAGGTCAACTTGTACTATATGAGATGCTATTTCAAACACAACAGAACATATAAACTCTCTTCCTCTATCTTTCTCTCCTCTCTCTCTCTCTCTGTATGCATGTATGTGTGAAACTGCTAAATTATCATTCTATTGTCAAATATTTTATAAGCAAAACTAAAATACAGAATCAAAGGCAAGCAAAAATGTAGATTAGGAAATAAAAAAATAAAAATGATGATTCTAAGGGGATGATTACTCTCTCGTTCTAATTGTGTTTATCTCAACCTTTCTTTGTTGGATGACAAATTCTGAAGATTTGAAAAAAAAGATAACTCATTTAACCTTATGGCACGGAGACATTGTCCCTTCGGAAGATCCTAAGCTAACAAAATAAAACCTCAATGCCGGGAATTGACTCTTTCTCTAGAAGCTGTGGACCAGGGGTGCCATAGACCTTCAAACAATACTGGCCATTGTTCCTGCTCTTGGTTACCCACCAGAACTTGATGTTAAGACCCTATTGCTGAACATACTACATATATGAGCTGTAGAACAAACAAGGAGAAATCAAGCTGGTGATGACCACAGGGCCTCGTCTCTCCTGGCTAATGTTTATAGTACTGGAAGGAGCTATGCATACAATCAGAAGGAATAAAAAATCATCAAGCCTACCCACTGGTGAAAAATGTGAACTTCAACAACTGGCCCACCAGTTCAATAGTGGCACATATTATGAGAGTAACCAACCACTCTAATTGGATTTAATGTTTGCTTCATAGGATGGAACCCATATCTGACACTGAACCTGAGGCTAGACAGGACACAGGACATAGGGGAAAGCCTAACACTAATTTTCTACTAAAGAGTTATATTAAACTGACTCCTAATGACTTTTTGTTATACCCTTAGATCAATGGATCTCTCAACTCTCACCATGGTAGCTTCTTTATGCAACAGATGATGATTAACATAGAAACTCACAATTGGTCAACATGCAGAGAACAAGAGGTGGAAGAGTTCTTATCCAAGATTAGGATCCTGTATCAAACTTCTATCTTAGGATCTGGGATCATTGGTGAAAAGGGGGTGGAAAGATTGTAAGACTAGAGATGGTTGGTGGATAACCACAAAAAATCAGAGTTTTCTATACTGTTGGTCAGTTACTCATATGAACTCACAGCAATGGTGGCAGCATGCACAAGTCTCATTGTTCAAAACAAACAAAGTTCCAGCATAGACATGGGGATGAGGGTAAGAAAACTAACCCAACCTAAGGAACTTATGGTTGCTGGGAGGGGCAGAGACAATCTTTTTCAAGAATGGGATCTTTGGTAGATTAATCAGACTCCAGTGGATAGACCCACACTGAAGGATATTAGGAGATACAAATTAGACTCTATAGGACTCCATATATATATATATATATATATATATATATATGAGTGTTATATCTTTGATCATATTAATTTACACAGGGGATCATAAGGGATGGTGTTGTTAGGGTAGCCAATACCATCAAACTATATTTTATGAAAATTGCAAAAATTCAATAATTTTTTAAAAAAATGTAACTCCATTTTCCTTGAGTCTTCAAACCCTATGCAATTTTGCACAAACAAAAGAGCATTCTCAATATAGTTTTGAATGATGGGGCTTTGAGTGTGTCAATTTTTCTGTGATAAGTAGGTGACTCATAGAAAATAGAAGGAGGTTCATACAGTAAGTTAGGCCTAGTAATGACTAGTGATGCAGGATATAAAAAATAGAAGGAATGTGTCAGTGAGAAAGTAAATATGGGCTAGTTTGAGGGCAGAAAGTATGATTCTATAAAGCTCCCCCCGCCATATTTCAGTAGTCTATGGAAACTGGGGATCAGACAATTTCAAAGTGAAAGCTTTTGAAGATAACAAAGAATATTTTGGAACCTCAGGGAGAATAGATCAGACCTACAACCAGCATCCTTGGAGCACAGGTATTTAGGAAGTATCCCAATCAAGGAGAAGAGGTTTCCACTATGTAACATTAAATGAGAAGGAACTTCCTGGCTCTTCTAGGATGAGCAGTAGCCTGGGTGAATAAGAAAGGGATGGGCCAAGGCACACTGGCACCATAGAGGCTGATGGGACTTGGAGACCAGGCTGGATTATGTAAGAATAAGAATTGCATTCTGTTTGACATTTGGAGCATTTTTTTTCTTTTACTCCTTCTACATTCTAAAGAATCAAAAGTTTAAGGTCACGGGTTCCAGTCCTAACTATATGCTTTTAATTATTTTTATGATACCTCTTGATCATCATCTGGAATTGGGAATAATTACACTTATTCTCACTGGATGCACATAAAATCCAATTAAATTAATGTGTGGGGGAAAAAGAATTATGAAATTTCTAATAATAAATTAACAATGTACTCCTAACTTTCCTATACTTAGCTCAAACATCCTGGAAAAAGAGGAGCCTATTAGGTATAATTTACAGATAAGGAACTGAAGTATCAAACAGGTTAAAGGATTAATACAAAATGATGATTAGAATAATACCACAAAGCCATCCTTAGATGATTAACAACATTCTTGCTACTTTGGGAAATCTTTCTCATTTACTCTGTAAAATAATGCAGTGAAAAATTTTCAGGGCCACACAGGTAGCCAGTGGCAGAATCAGGATCTAAAGGCTCTTTAACTAGCATCGCAGTCAGCTTCTCCTCTCAAACACAGACCTAGCCCTGCCTCCCTGTGTGACATGCTGCAGGCTCAAATGTAAGCTCAAATCTGCCGACCAGTCCCTTTCTGTCATCTTAGTTGCCTATGATTTTTCTTGTAGCCTGATGAATGTATGTGTTCTTACGAATATCTCAGTGAGAGGATTGCTCACTTCCCCAAACTGTCAAAACACTGGGGTTTCAAAGTTACTTTGTGAAGGATTTTGAGCATCGAATTGGACACAGGTAATTTAGATCTTCACTGTCAGATAAAGAACCAATTTGTTTAGCTCAGCCTGCAACTGACTCTTGTCAGTTCTCTTTAGAAAAGGCCCAAAGCCATGATGACTCTACTCTCCAGAAAGGAATTTGTAAACAATGAAATATGAATGATTCAATGATTATGTTCATTCTGATTTTTAAAAGGTATTTATTTTTTATTATTTATTTATTTATTTATTTATTTATTATTTTTGTCTTTTTGAGACACTGTGTAGTTTTATCCCTGGCTGTTTTGGGATTCACTATGTAGACCAGGCTATCCTCAAACTCACCTAGATCCACTTGCCTCTGCCTGTGAGTGT
>NW_008347042.1:4055397-4128423 GCF_000622305.1 Nannospalax galili
TCTTCACCTTTCATCTCTGGTTTTGTATTACTGTTTCAATTTCCTTATGTGTTATGTGTCTTTTTAATCTGTTCATTTGTTCTTGGTTTAGTTTTGGTGATTCCCATGCTTTTAGATACCTATCCATTTCCTTTAGGTTTTCAAATTTAGTAGAGTACATATATATATATATTTGTCTTTTTGAGACAGGGTCTCCTTGTAGCCCCAGTGTCCTGGAACTCACTATGTAGACCAGGCTGGCCTCCAACTTACAAAGATCTGCCTGCCTCTGCCTCCTGAGTGCTGGGATTGAAGGCGTGAACCACCATGCCTGGCCCAGGGTTTATTTTTTAACAAATATTGAGTTCAAGATTATTATAAACATTTTCAAGGGCATCTGTAAGTATATCGATTTACTGTAGGAAGAAGTGCATGAGAATTGAGCACTATAATCCATGTGTGCATTCAGCCCAAGGGAATTTATTTAATATTGAAAATGTATTTAGTGCTGAAAATGTGCCCTGCGTTAGTCTAGTGAGTTTCCCGGCAGTAAACAACAACAACAACAAAAGTCAAGTTCTCTATTTCATATTCCTTATAGTCTACTGCGAACAGTTTTTAAAACAAGAATACAGGTACTCTAACCAAGGTAATAAAATTGAGGTTTGGCGGACAGGGTCAGGACCATCTGACCGATCCTTCTCTGAGTAACTGACATTTGGCTGTGACCTGGAACATGAGAAGGAGCAGTAAATGCAGCCAAATGCACAGCCCACGTAAGGGTCAGAGAAAAGACCATGTAACTGGAATGGCTTGGGTAGATTAGTGCAAAGTAAGGTAAGAATGGCCTGCTTCCCTAAAAGCTACACAGAATATAACGAAATACTTAGTATTCTAAAAGGCTGGGTGCCATTGAAGGATTATAACTTGGGGAGTAGGTTAAACATTTTTTTAATTGAAAAATCTCGGTTTTGTTTTTTTTTTTTTAATTGGTTTTTTGAGACAGGGTCTCTCTGCAGCTGTAGCTGACCTGGAACTCACTATGTAGACCAGGCTGGCTTTGAACTCACAGAGATCTGCCGGCCTCTGCCTCCCAAGTGCTGGGATTAAAGGCATGCACCACCATGCCTGGCTTGCAAAAAAAAAAAATCTTAAAAATTTTAAAGAAAGATTTTTCTGACTATTGTGTCATGAAGGCGCTGTACAGGGACTAAAGCCACACTGCCAAGGATACTTTGAATGGTCTAGGTGGGAGCTCACCATGACTTGATATTGAAGGGACATGGTGATAAGAAAGAGAAAGAGCTGTTTTCAGATTTAGAGTAGGCTTTCAACATAGAATGTACAAAACTAGATGGTAGATTTGATGCAAGCTGGCAAACAAGAAGGGACTTAATGGAGCTAGAACTTTTTTTATTCTTTTCTAAAATATTTTATTTATTATTTTTATTTTATGTGTATGAATACATTGGCTGCATGTGTGTAAGTGCATCTGTGCTGTACAATGCCCTCAGAGGTCAGAAGAGAGTGTCAGATCCCCTAAAACTGGAGTTATGGATGGTTGTTGGCTGCCATATGGGTGCTGGGAACTGAACCCAGGTCCTCTGCAAGAGCAGTAAGTGCTCTTAACCATTGAACAATGTATCCATCCCCAGAACTCAGGAATTCTTAACCATCATTTAGCATTCAATAATTTGGAAAATGGCATCAAAAGGGTTTAAAAAGTATACCAACTATCAAAGAAGAGTTAGAGAATGAACTTAAGTCTCAAATCCACATGTCCTTCCTCCACATTAAATTTTAACTAGATTTGGCCAAACGTCAGAGGCTGTAGTTTATAACTACTATTCTATATGGATGATAAGGTCAATGGTGAATGACTTGTGGCAGACTGTAATGCTAGATGATTTTAAGCACAACAAAATATTTTACAGCATATATTTGTGATTTGGATGTTTGGATGTTTCCCTACATTTCTGTGACTATGGGTTTGTTTCTCTCAAAATCAAGATAATGCCTTTTTCACATGTGAGGAATGGAGTGCCTGCAGTCCAGGCACACACCTGCCTGTACACTTATCTAACAGGGAAGACCTCCATCTAGGGGGTGGGGGAAGTTTCTTTCTCCAGAGTTTTTGATAAAGTCTTTTTTAATGCTTGTTTTATTGATGTTTTTGTATATTTCATGCAGAACACTTCAAACAATCTTTATCATCTTTATAACCTAGTCCCCACTGTCCCCACTGATACCCTCCCATAACCTCCCCCCCACACACACACACACTGGAGCCCATATACGCTGTCATCCCTGTTAAGGTCCACTGATGGTCCATGTCCTCAGCCATTTCCCAGTGCAAGTCCATCCACTAAGTCTAGTCAGCTTATCTAGAGTCCCTTGTTTTAGGACGATCAGCAGCAATCAGTTTCGGTAATATTCCTTCAGCTAAGATTGAGGTCTGTTGTTCGTTTTCCCAGTTCTATCTAATTATTTTCTGCCTGAATTTGTACGGGATTTGTGTATATTAACACCATTGCCATAGACTCATATGAGCAGGGTCCCAGGAGTTTGAAGGACTCTGTTTCCATATGGTCATGCATCTCCTCCCTGGCTTTTACAATCTTTCCACCTACTCTTCCACGATGGTCCTGAGCTTTGGGTGGGTGCAGTTTAATAAAGGAGTCCTTCCATGGACCATCATTCAGTAGACTCTTGATCTCTACACTTTGGCCTTGTGACCTTTTGTGTTCCTGGCCCTCCACTGCATGAGGGGGCGTCATTATTGAGGACTAAGATATTCCTTAGTGTCCTCTTCTTTATTCCTGTTCTATGTTCCATGAGTCTTAGGTGTAGAGGTTGCATTGTAGATATTTCACTTAGGCCTGGGTAATTCATAGACAATGTCATATGTGACCACTTGTCGTACTTGGTAATAGTCTCTGACTGGTACAAAATGAGCTTCTTTGGTGAGTGGTGACTGGGATATTTTTCTGTAAATATAAGGATACATATTTTGCACACAGTAAGAAATCACATTAGTCAACAATGTGACAGTGTTGGGGTTTTCTCTAGGATTTATGGCCACTCCAGCCATGTATATTAGGTTGTGTTTACATTACCACACTTGAGTTTCCTATATTTGAGTGGGCATTTAGTCAAATTAGGTAGCTGTTGATTACTCTCAAGATAAAAGTGCCAGTACTGCACCAAAGACGTATGCTGTGCTGGCTGGCCACTGATGTGGTTATTTGGTCATGAAGCTGCTGTTGGATCATCCATTGATGCTTTCCCTTGGCACCTTCATAGCATTCTCCAAAGCTATGAGAGTTAACCTTCCAAGGAAATGGTTGCAAGTCACTTGGAGCTAGAAGTCATGTGTTTCATTTACTGCAAGTGGTATGTTTTACAGAGACATGAGTCCTAGATTAAACATTTTTGGAAATAAGAATGTATAGGAGGGGCCTGTGGGGATTGGCTAGAATACCGGACCAGGAGACTTCTGCACAGATGCACCAGTCTAACACTACCTCCTTCCTCAAACTGCTAACCTGTTATCTGCCACCCAGGCTAGAGACAGATGACACGATGACTGTGCCAGTAGACAGTATACAGATAAACTCTCAGGGCCAATGGGGGAGGTTTGGGGGGTATATAGGAAAGCCCTTTGTATGCAATAAAGAGCTTGCTGGCAGCCCGCTACTGAGCAGCATCTCACAGAGTCTGTGTCATTGATTCCGCACCTATTCACCCCCTGTCTTCCCAGACTGGAGTTGGGCCACCATAGAGCACAGCAACAGCTGGAGCCCAACGTGGGTTCCTGACCCGCTTGCTTCTCACGTAGGCCACAACTGGCCCCCTTCCGCTGTTTTTTCAGTGAGTAGGCCCTTCTGTCTTACATCTCATGGGCGGTAAGCCATGAGAGGCATCTTCCTTTCCCTTTCATTTCCCCATCCTACCTCAATATTGCCTGAATTTACTCCCCCTCAGGTACATATCCCCTGTACTTGGTTCACCGGATGCCTCCACATAAGGGCTGACCAACCAGGAATCGAAACCAACGAGTATACTCCCAACAGTTACTCGGCAATCGGAGACACCATGTGGGCATATGGCTGTGGCCTAAAAAACCACGGAAGTTCCCCACTAAGCACAGGACATCTTGGTCCAAAACACTCCTCTATGAGTTCCCGTTTCCGGTCTGAGTTGCTAACTGTCCTACTTTGCTTTCTTCTCACACTCATTGTTGTCCTCCTAGTCTCTTATTTTTGTGGTGAGTTCCCCTTCATCCCCTCTAAGCTCCAACTCCTCTTCTTCCTCCTAGAATGGTTAACTTTTCCTTTACACTGCAAGGAACCCCAACTTCGGGCTTTAAAATCCCTTCTGGTAACCCGTGGTCTCAAGATCAAGGCTAATGATTTAGAACGCTTCTGGGTGGAGGCATCGGCCCTTGCCCGTGGACCTCCCCTGAAAACGTCTGGGACCCAGATCTCTGGATGAAGGTTCTCTTTCTGGGCCACAAATGGGAAATACAGGAAGGCACAGCACCCTCCACCCCCTTTGTTCTGATTTTACTGGGTATCCTCGGCTGCATTAAATCTGGCTCTCCCAAGGATATCTTAAAATCCTTCAATGAACATTGTCAGGAACAAAAAATGTCCATGCTTTCAATTTCAACCGCGAAGGCAGAATCGCCATCCTGCAACCTGAGACCGCCCTGGACATAACCCCTCCAAAAAAGCCCCCCCCCACCAGCTCACCCCCTCTGCCTCGCACCAAAACACCACCCCCCATTTATCCATGGAGTGAAATAGCCCCGTCGCATCACATGAATTCCCCTAAGCCCGCCCTCGCCCCTCCACTCCAGCCACAGGTCTCACAACCTCCAAAACCCCCTGTACAGCAACTCTGAACACCAACACCCCTGATGGATCTTTCACTTATTCGCAAGGCCATTAATGAGGCTGGCCCTGACTCCCCATATTTTGAACAAGTCTTAAAAAAATGGGCCACAATGAGTTGCAAACCCATTATGATTGGTATAATCTCCTCAAAGCGGTCCTCCAACCACTTGTTTTCGTTAATTGGCTTTTGGTGTATGATGACACAACTGAATCCCAAGCTCGACTAAACTATCAAACTGGCATTCCTATAACTCTGGAAATGCTCACTGGTAGATGTCAATATATTGACCTGGTGTCACAGTCTACAATTGGAAACTACACATATTTTCAGCAAGTCTCTGATTTGGCCTTCTGTGCACTTAAATCCTGTACCCTGTGCAACCCGGAACAGTACTTCCATAATCTGATACAAGGGCCGGAACAGTACTTCCATAATCTGATACAAGGGCCGCAGGAATCCTTTACAGACTTCCTCGCTAGAGTCTCAGAGGCAGTTGAGGGTAGGGTCGATCCCAGCCCTACAAGAGAGATGCTTATTAAGCAATTAGCCTGGGAAGGCCTCAATCTACCTACAAAAAATGCAGTGGTGACAGTGCGCAATGAGGACATTTATAAATGGGTTCTCGCCACCAATGACATTGACCCTGAGGCGGGGCCCATACGGGCCTTGACTGCATCTCTGAACCACTCTTAGTTCAAAAGCAACAGCCCTCGACTAAGCAAAATTCACCACCTCCTGATAGACCGAGATTTTCTAAATTACTCAAACATTTTAAAAAATCAAATTATATTGCTAAATTTGACTAGAGCTTCAGTCACGCCATTACAGACAGTCCTAATAACAAAAATCTGGGAAAATCTTAAAAGACTTTTTGATCCATCATGGTTACTAACCTACTTAATAGTAGGAGGCATGCTCCTCTTTGTGTTATTTCTCCTCAGGTGCCTACTGTCACATCCGTCACCAGCGAACCGTCAACAAAACAACCCTTCAGGTCCTCTCGGCCCTACAACTTCCAGACCAGGGCCCTCCTCAGGAGGTCATGTAGGCCTGGCTATCTCAGATACAAAAGGCCTCCTCCTAAACTAGCCCTCCACCCTGGCAGATCCCCTGAGACTACACCTCCCTCAGGGTTGGTAGACAATGATAGATAAGATTCTACCAGGACAAGCCAACCTAAGACAGGACACGCATGGGCTAGATGCATGCTCCCATGATGGGTAAGGCTTATGCCCTGAGTAAGAACAATCTAAGACAGTCACAACCCATATTCTTGAGGTCATCTTGAGGTGGGTACTAAAATGTCAGGCAGCACCCTAACTCCCGCTGGGCTGCCTTTAAAAACAAAAGGGTGGAAATGTAGGAGGGGCCTGTGGGGATCAGCCAGAATACGGGACCTGGAGGCTTCTGTGTAGGCGCGCCTGTCTATCTAACACAACCTACTTCCTCAAACTGCTAACCTGATATCTGCTGCCCCAGGCTAGAGACAGATGACGCGATGGCCATGCCAGTAGACAATATACAGCTCAACCCTTAGGGCCAATGGGGGAGGTTTGGGGGGTATATAGGAAAGCCCTTTGTACTCAATAAATGAGCTTGCTGGCAGCCTGCTACTGAGCAGCATCTCATGGAGTCTGTGTTATTGATTCTGCACCTATTCATCCCCAGCTCCTGGAGACTGGAGTTGGGCCACCGTAGAGCACAACAACAAGAATGTGGATCAAGAAGTCAATTTTTAGCTATCATGAGGTTAAAATACTTCCTAGTTTACAAAGAAGTGGACACATCCAGCAGCCAGCTGAAGCAGAGTAGAGAGCTCTGTGATAATGTAGGGCCAGGAGTTGCATATTTTGGAAAGGTCCAAAAATACTATTTTAAATTCATGGGTCTTAGAGTTAGAGGATATTTAAGTTTTGCATTAAAATAAAACTTGCATTCTGAATTTGAATAAAATTTGACCTCGAAATACCTTGTTTGTTAAAACTGATTTCTGCCACCTTATCAGAACAGTCTATGCCATTGATAAAGTGGAGAAACTGGGACAGGAAAAGGAAGAACATTGAAAACCTTTGGGTATCTCCTTAGCGGGTGTGACTGCAAACAAGTCACTTAGCTCCTCTGAGATCCAGTTTCTTCCATTAGAAAATGGGGATAGGATCTCTTGTTTTTTCAGTAATAGGAACTCTACTAGGAAGCATTTGGGAAGAGTTCAGTATAGTGGAACTGCAGAGGCACATTTTCTTAATTGCCCATTCCACTCTGCTAGGTCTCTTTTCACCATAGCATGAGGCTCAGCTGGCCTGGGATACTCTTGGCTGCTCACCAAGAAGGTTGATTAAGTTTCAACCATACATTAGAAGATCTTGTACCCTACAACTTCACTGCCTTTAAATTTGAGATGATGTAAAAACACCTAATGAATAAAGCCCTGAAGTAGCTCTGATTCCTCAATTACCCATAAGTGGCAAAAGATGCTACAAATGTACCACAGCCCTCAGAAATTAGAAAATGCAGCAAAGAATATAATTAGGTAAACCACACAAAAATGGAAATAAACTAATTGTAAGAGTGTTGGTCATGAATGAAAGACACAAATAAAACAGACTGAGAACACTTAGAAAAAATGCTCTCATCAATAAACTATTTACCACATGTGGAACAATCAGGTTAAGTCTACAAGGTAAACTTGGTTAAAGATACCTTCTTAATTACATGCTTGTATAGCATATCACACAGAAGGAAACATGAGAGGAAGAATCTATGCATCTTATGGCCACTCAGCCAACAAGCGAAACAGCCAAGGGCAGAAGAAGCAGGAGAGGAAAGTTTGCTTTGATATACTTCTGACTTATTGACTGATGTCATCTATCTCAACATTCGCACACAGTGCCATGCTGGTATTTAGACTGGCATCAGTGAGAAAAGGCTGAGTCAAACATGAAATGCATTAAATCTTGGAATGTGGGGAATCATTACCACATGACAGACCTGTTAAGATTCTTTAATTAGTTCGTTTTCACCTCTTTCAATTAACACTCTAATTATTTCAGCAGTACAAAAACAATTATGCAGGTTTTAGATAACCTTTTCTTGCTCGTCTCACTGCCAGTCCTGTACTTTTAATAATCAACCACAGAGCTCATGGCCTTTGGGATTAAAATCTAGATGCCTCCACATCCTCACTCATGCCACTGTACAAAGCGCTGGACTTGTCTGTGAAATATGAACAGAGAGAAGCAACTTTGGAGCCCATTAGATCTTCAGGAAGAAAACATAAACATATGTAGTCTAATCCTCGGTGCTTAGAAGATGTTCAATTAGTGGTAATAATCATTATGCACAAAAAGTGCAGAGCCCAGACTACCTGTGCAAGGAAGTATTGACTGAATATTATGAATAGATCCACTCAGGTTAATTGTCATAATAATACAAAACCAATCTTACAATATATGTCACATACATGTTTAACTGCTTTCTCTCTCACTCTCTCACTCTCTCTCTCTATATGTCTATAAACATATATATGAGTATATATTCATTTAATTCTCCCCAAAACCTTCTACAGTGGATACTAACATGCTTTTCAATTTGCAGATGACATTCTCTTCTCTTCTCTCTCTCTCTCTCTCTCTCTCTCTCTATATGTCTATAAACATATATATGAGTATATATTCATTTAATCCTCCCCAAAACCTTCTACAGTGGATACTAACATGCTTTTCAATTTGCAGATGACATGCAGAGGTTCTGTGTAGTATTTCCATGGCCACTTGGCTAGGTACTTAAGATAGGACTTGGCTAGGTACTAAGATAGGACCCAAAGGCAGTAAGTTAGCTATTACTTGACTTTATTAGATACAAAGTAATCTCAAGGCAATATTATAAGCAACTACTAAGCATTAGATAAATTTACACATGCTTTATTTGTGATTCATTATAAATCAGTTGTGACTTGATTATTATACATGACAGATAAAACATTGTATTCCACTGAAAATAATGGAAAAAAACTGTACAACGTCCTGAGAGATCCCAGAATCAGATGCTTTAGCTTCAGCATCTATTACGTGCATAGTTGTTTACAAACAAGATGTCATGTACATGTCATAGAAGTTTTGCCAGATAATAATATCTTTATTTATTTGTGTGTGAGTATGTATATGCGTGTGCATGTGTTGGCACATGTATGCCACAGTGCAAATGAAAAAGTCAGAGGACAACTTGCAGCAGTCAGTTCTCTCCTTTACCATGTGGGTCCCAGGGATCAAACTCAGGCAGTCAAGTTTGGAGACAAGTGCCTTTAACCACTGAGCCACCTCATTGGCCCAGATTTACTATTGAAATTTTCACAAAATATGAATAGTTTGTGTATGATCATGCTCACTTATAAAGAAAGAAAATGACATGCCAGGGTGAAGTGATGAGTCCTGTGTTTGAACTGAGGAATCTTGGGACTAGAGCATGCAATCTCACACTGTCTTTACTCAGTAGATAGAGACTCTTAGCTCCCAAAAGTTGAGCTTTCAAAAGGTCTTATGGAAGTCCCATGATACATTCATGGTCCAAGTTGAGGTTTGCCTGATTCTGAGGCTCCTGAATTTAACCATAATACTCTATTCCTGATTCTTGCTTACTAGGCACCTCCAGAGATGGGACAGGCAAAGCTATAGTATGCCAGGTACACTGTGATATGAGATTTACAAAGGCATACTCCAATGACTATGGGCTTATTGAGGAACTATTGATTAAATAACTCTGGCATCAGAAAAGCATCTCTGAGGAAGTGGCATTGGGTCCAGGCATTGAAGAATAAGCCAGACCTCAGTTGATTTTGAAGAAACACAAGGGACATTTCATTCAGACCGAGAGTAGAAAAGACAACATCAAATCCTATAACTCCTTTTGCAGAATGAGACACTCCCTATTTACCGTTCCCTGTTGTTGCTTACAATCCTTATTTAAATAAATTAAATCTCCAGAAATCCAGTTACAATTTTTATTACGTTGCATATATACTAAATCTGTGTTTTGAAATTCTAAATGAACAGTTTCTCAATGTTGTTTTTATTGCTAATAAACTGTACTATGGTTTCATGAAAATATAGATCTTTCTGGCTTGACAGCTGTGGTAAACAAAACTCAGAAAGGCTCTGGCCATTCTGAGATGAACAAGGACTCTGATTGTGCCATGCCATGACAACTGACAACTGGTTTAGAGTTGCACATGTAAGAATCTTCCTAGCGAGTCTTTGAACTATCTCACTTTTTATAGCAGTACAGTAGAGGAGATATTTTGCTGAGCACCCATTTACTAAAGACACAATAAAAAAATAAATCTAACTAATAGAAGTGGATTTGCATTTTAGGCTAAACTTGAACCTGAGTGGAGAGGCTAGTAGTGTACCTTCTAAGAGGTTGGGACTTGAAGCTAACTTACTACCTTTGAGTCCTATCTTATTACTTAGCCAAGTCCTATCTTAAGAACCTAGGTAAATGGCCATGGAAATATGACACAGAGCCTCTGCATATCATCTGCAAAATGAAAAGCGTATTAGTATCCACTGTAGAAGGTCTTTGGGAGGATTAAATGAAAATTGTGTATGGAAATCCAATCTCAAAAGGATAGAACAGAAATTCATATAAATACTTCGAGTTTACCACCCAAGTGTGCCTAAAATATTATCATGTAGCTTTACTTATTATTTCCAGAGAGTTAACTCAGTGGTTAAGAACACTGGTTGTTCTTGCATAGAACCCGGGTTCGATTCCCAGCACTCACATGGCAGCTAACAACTGTCCATAGCTCCAGGTCCAGGGGAATCTGACACTCTTTTCTGACCTCTGCAGGCATTGCAGGACATATGTACAGGCAATACCCTCATATGCATAAAATACAAGTAATTTAAAAAGTTAAAAATTACGTTCTTATGCTTGTGATTCCTTTTAGTCAGCCTGGCATACATTTAAAGGATCAAAACACTGAGAAAGATATACTAAAAATTTCCATTTTCCCATTGGAGTTTTACAAACATCTAAGCTTTCTAATCATTTATAGAATACAAGCCAGAAATAAGGCAGAAGTAAGAATTCAGGACAAACACAATAAGTTGGGCTTCCTAACATCTTCTTTAGAGAAGTATGAAACAATGCCTGATTTATGGTTGCTCTTAATCTACGAATGGCCTTAGCACACAGCTTAATGACGACCCCTGTGAATGTATATCTTTTAATAGATCAGACGGTTTTTGTTGTGCTGCTTGTCATTTTAGGTACAATTTTATATATTTTCATATACCTGTACTGAAAACTGAATACTTTATTCTAGAACTGGATACTTAGAAATATAGTGGCTCTTTATATACATCAAAATGGTAGTTGATATGGCTTGTGGAATGAAAGTAATGCTACTGTTTTGAAATGCAAAATAACTGATTCTTTTTAGACTTATCATTATTCCCAAATGAACAGAAAATAAAATGAGAATCCTACATGAAAAGAACATTATTTTCAAGAAAGACAAAATTTCTGGACTGTATCCACACCTTGGGTCTCAAATGTCCCTCAAAGGCATTATATGCATCAAAGTCTATAAATGCATAGGCATTACTATCTGCCGATTTGATTTATAATATACATGATGTGCATATAAAAGAAGAAGATATTATTATAGCAATCTATTGACTCTGGAAATAATAAATAAAGCTACATGATAATATTTTAGGCACACTTGGGTGGAAAACGAAGTATTTATATGAATTTCTGTTCTATCCTTTTGAGATTGGATTTCCGTACACAATTTTCACTATGGTTTCAAGAAGAAAATGTGCTCAAATTTTTAAAAACAATCCTTCCTTTTGAATGCCAACTTTGTTGAAAGCAAAACATTTTATTAAACCTTGAACAAAATCAATGTCCTCTTGAGTTTTTAATTATATCTGTTTGCTAAAATTTGAAAAAATCAATATGTTTAAAGAAACAAGGGAAAAAACTGTGGTGGCAAAGTTGCAGCTGTAATGGTAAATTACTTAATTTAGATGCAGTCACCCATTAGAAATATGGTAACAGTGGACATGAGGTAGCTTTTCAGTGCATGCTTACCCAGTACTATCAGGACAACTTTAGCCAATTAACTTGCTCAATTGGCTAAACATATCCTACCTCATTTACTTGAATAAAGATGTAGGGAAATATCAGCAAGATAAAATGATCTTAGGCCATCGCAAAAACTACATAGAAATGCTTTTTCCTGTAAAAAAGCTTATGCAAAGCAGTTCAAGAATTGGCTAAATAATTAGTGTGACTGCTCATTTTATAAAACAAGGCCCTCTGGTATATGAATTCAAGTTTCTGTGTACTGCTGTAACAAGAACCAGTTTTACATTCCAAAGACATGTTTTATTTCTCCAAGGTAGTGATTGTGAATGTTGTAAATCCACCAATTATTAGTACAGTGGGGCTTAGACAAGGACAGTCACTGAATAGATTTGTTTCATTGAACCACTTTAGAAAAAGTGATTTTTCAAAATTTTGACTAAAACTATATTGAGCAATTCTATTATAGTGCTATTTGATATGCAAATTGTATTGCAGTACATAAAACAAAATATGGTTTAAAAATAACAAGATAAAGCTTTTGAAATTTCCAATTTACTTGAATACTTTGGGAAAGAGGAGTAAATCAAATACCAAAAAATTTGAGTGGCAAAATTTTCCTACCTTGTTCTATTTTAGAATTTGTTCTTGATTTATTTTAATTAAATTATTATATTCATCTTTAAACAATAATAAAGATATTTTAGGAAATTATTATTCATTATGAAATGAACAGAAGATTATTATGTAATATGTAGACTCAAAAATTTTTTGGAATAAACAAAATTCAAAGGAGAACACATGACGGAAATACTTATTGAAACCTACCCAGGAGGCTTTATCTGTGATGTCTTTCATAGAAACTTTTTGAAAAGTTTCTTTAAGAAATGAGATTGTTGAAAGGTGTGGTCGCACATGCCTTTAATCCCAGCACTCGGGAGGCAGAGGCAGGTGGATCCCTGTAAGATCAAGTACAGGCTGGTCTACATAGTGAGTTCCAGGCCAGCTAGGGCTACAGGGATACTACCTCAAAAAGACAAAAATAATAAATATATATTGAGATAGTTGGGAAACATTCAACTGCTATGATAAGTAATTTGTTTTGATAAATGTGTATTCAATCATCGAGCATTTTTTGCCAATTAATAAAATAAAATGGCCCACCTTTAGTTATTTTATTGCAGTTTTGAATAAGTATAGGAACAAAGAAAATTGAAGTTTCTTAAACTAGATCCAGGACATTATTATGAATAAATTCTAATGCCTGTGACTCTTTCAAGTCTATGGTTCAAAACTTAAAATGTGACAACAGAGCTGTTACTTCTTTTGCCAGAGTTATTGACCTTAACCAGGGTTTTGTAACAAATAGAACAGTTAGAGCTTTGAACAAAACTGCTTATTTTAATTGAAATAAAGAGCAGGTATCTGCTCACATAGGCTGTCTCTTGTAAGCTGGTAGCCATGTCTCCTTAGCACGCTCCAATCTACTTCAGATTTTCTTTTTCTCCAGCATGCAAAAAGAAGGCTGTGCTTGTATTTTGAAGACCGTTGCATTGTTCTAGTTGAGCTGTACTTTCCAGAAAGCCTAGCAAAAAGATTTTAAAAAATGAATTTCTTCTCTTAAAAATAGAAAGTAGACAGACTTTCACAAAGCAGGAGTGTAGTCAGTGTCTCAGAGCTGTCCTGCTCTCTTTTCGTCTCTCAACTTCCTTTTCTTATTTTTGTTTATTTACCTTTATTTAAAATTTTATGTGTATAAGGATTATGCCTGCATGTAAGTGCGCCCATGTAGTGCAGCGCCTGTAGAGGTCAGAAGAGCACATCAAATCCTTGTGAACTGGAGTCATGGATGGTGGTTAGTCACTATGTGGGTCCTAGGAATTGAACCAGGGTCTTCTGCAAGAGCAGTCAGTACTCTTAACTGCTGAGCCATCTCTCCAGCCCTAGCCTCAACTTCCTTTCTGAAAACAACTTCCTATATGTGACACCATCTTAAAACTCAAAGAATGATATTATCCTGAATGTTCTTGGGTTTTCACAATTTTGCTTGTTTCTCAATACTTAGGAAAACAAAATTCAGAATGTTTCTTTAATAGCAGCTTTTAACAATACTTTCAACAATATTACAAAGCTTAAACTTTCTATTAGATATAATTATTAGCTTAACAAATTATACTTCAAAATGGAATATTTTCAACATAGTTAGTGAAAGCTTATGAACCTAAAATAATTGAGACTTCAAACCACTAAAAACTAGTACAGAGTACCTATAGTTTTAAATTTGCACCTCAAATTTCAAAAAATATTCCTACTGACATGTAAAATGTGTCTCATCTCTGGATATCAATTCGAATATGCACATGTGTTGTTAGCTTACAAAGATTAATTAAAACAAAATGTAAGATACTGCTGCCATTTTAGAATATTCCTGAACCACAGAAAGAAAAAGGAAAGACTTTCATGTCTAAATATTTCACACAGATCTTTTTTCCTTGTTAAATATGTTACTGCAGCCATTTCCTAATGGTAGTTTTGATTCAAGTGAGAAGCAGTTCCCACTCTCTAATGAAAGGCGATCTCAGAATGAACACTTTGAATTCACGCTTGGAACAAGTTACAAACTTCTACATGTAACAGTGCTTTAGAGCAGCTTATTTAAGCTAAAGCTTGTATTTAACCTGAAATTCTCAAGTGCCAAATATCTGTCCACAAAATCAATATGGAAGTGTGAGGAGGCACTGTTGAATGCGCTGATGAAGGAATGAGGATCTTGCAAATGCCAAGAAGAAACACAAAACGAAACGACATGAGGTCACTCTCTAGTCTGGAGTAGAAAATTAGATTCTCAACAATGTTGATTTGCAACAAACTATCGTCATTCCAGTAGAATGAGTACTGACATGGGATCTGTGTGTGCAGTGCACCTGTTGAAAGGCAGAACTCTGCGACTATGGAATTCTATATCGCTGGACAACAAATGGAGCTACACATTAGCCCAGATTATTTACTTATTAATTTAACTTGGAGAAAAAAATACCTACTTTATGGAAAGACTTGTTTTTAAAATTTGCTTTTATTGAATTTTTGTGTATTTCATATAGAACATCTCAATCAATCTTAGTCATCTTTATACCCCCATTCCCCACTGACACCCTCCCATAGTCCCCTACTCTAATTCATACATTTTGTCATTTGTGTTAAGGCTTATTTTGGCAGGTTAGTGTCCCAGACAACTTTCTCAGTGCAAGTTCATCTGCTGAGGTCTTGTCATCTTATGCAGAGTCCCTCGCTTTAGAAAGATCAGCTCTTTCTCACATAGCAATAATCAGTTGCCAGTATTTCTTCAGCTAAGATTGGAGTCTGCTGTCCATTTCCCCAGTACGATGGACTGGATTGAATTTTGTCTGCTTGAGTTTGCATGGGACTTGTATATGCTAACACCATTGATGTCAATTCATATGAGCAGGGTCCCAGGAGCTTGTAGGACTCTATTTCTGTATGATCATGCACCTCATCCCTGGCTCTTACAATCATTCCACCCCGTCTTCTGCAATGTTCCCTGAGCCCTGGGTGGGTGAAGTTTAATATAGGAGTCCTGTCCAAAGACCAGAATTCTACAGACTCTTAATCTCTGTGCTTCGGTCATTTGTGACCTTTTGTGTTCCTGGCCCTCTGTTGCATGAAGCTTAGTGATACATCTACAATGCAACCTCTTCAGCTAAGAGTCACAGAACATAGAACAGGGGTAAAGAGGACACTAATGAATCTTTCAAGTCTTATTAAGGAAAGATTTTAAAAATAGATTAATGTTCATAAAGGTAAAATCTAACAGGATATATAACATATTCATAATTTTAAAAATACTTCACAGATTCTCATTATACTTATTGATATAAGTAAGGTAGAATTCCTTACCAAGGATGAATTCCAGCTGTGGCTCGTTGGGAATGTTCTGAATGCCTATAAATAGTAAGGATAAATTTAAGTTACAGAAGGCTTCATTATAAATAATATGATAAAATATATAGTTTTAACTGACCAGATGTGTACATACATTATTTTGCAGGATGGTTTAACTTGTTTATAATAGTCATGAGATTTCAAGTAAGGACATACTATTTCTAAACTAGAAGGAAATGAAGATCTTCCAACCACCATAGAGAAACCAAGAAATGTTTTCACAAACCAGATCAAATATCAAACATGGTTTTCAACTGTGTCTGCTTCTTTTGGATGTACACAGATAGAAGCCATCCTCACCTATAAATGCAAACTCATCAATGAACCAGATGTCTCCAGTTGGGTTCTAGTAGGCCTGGTTACAGTGATGGATATTTTGATCATTTGCTGTTTACTTAAACCAAAAATTCTATTAAACGCTTTTATTCCTTTTGCAGTAATATTTTTTTAAAAGCTAACAGCATAGGTAAATGACTTAAGATGAAGTAGGAAGGGGTGAGTCTGAGATGACATTTCACTCTAGGAAACTGAATGATCAAGCTGCAGTTACTCAGTATGGGAGGTTGAGGCTTTATGACCACACATAGTTCAATGGCACCCCCATATAAGAATGGGTAAGGGTGTGGATGAACAAAGTACCATTTGTTGAAACCCACATATAGCCAAAGAAACCGAAATAAAACAGAATGTTAATCCATTTAGCAATAAATCTAAAAAATCATCTTCTTGTTTATTTTTCTAGTGTATTCCTCAGAAACTAAATTTATTGGCATTTGGTCAATAACACATTTTTAAAACTGCCACTTTGCATAAAAAGTAGCGCTTTTATTCACAGACCTAATATTCTTTTGGCACAGTAACCGTTTTTTCCCTCTCCTGCTGACATTTAACAATGCTTGAGTTAACAATTTTAGAATTTCCAAGAGAGGTTAGAAGGACAATCATTAGGTATGTCTTTGTGAAATTCAAACAGTCTGTTTTTTTTCAAAGGTTGCTAATAATTAACTCTGCTGTGAGCTCTGACAACCAAATTTCTTGGAACTGCATCCAACTAATACCATTTTCTAAAGATAATTTTATTATTTAAATTAAATGAGGTTAGGCATATATTTGCCAGTGTTAAAATAACTAAGCAAAAGGAATCTATTGAAAGAAAAAGACGCAGTTCATATTAAAAAACAAACCCAAACCCTAGAATTTTGAGCATAAGAAAAAGCAGAGCATTCTTGTGAAGCTTTTAATTACCTGGGTAGCACAAAAACTGATTCTAATATTCAGATGTAAATCTTGGCCAAGTCTCTAAGCTTTCTACTTATGTGAATTAATGGTGTCTGGTAGAGCAGCAAATCTATGAGTCTGTGTAACAATTTTTCACTAATGCTTTCAACTTAAATACCTTCTGGTCTTAAAAATGTCTAGATTCCAAAAAATAATTCCATACAAGAATATATAAATGCCAAATAGAAGGTGTTCTTAAATGGGATTAGCACTTAGAAAGTGCTCACAAAGTGCACTTATTAGTGTTTTAACACACATTTGGAAACTTTGATGCATTATTTGATGCTTGTTCAGTATGAACTATATTCTTTGTCTCACCCAAGATAAAAGATAAAAGATAAAAGATATATCATACTCTTGCAGATCAAAGTACGTAGAGAAAAGAAGGAACAACTAGTTAACCTCATCCTGTTGTGTAGAACCCAGCTCTCTGTGAACACATAGGGTCGCCTGTTTAGTCAACCCTGTTCTCCTCTTCAGAGACCAACAGGGAGGGGCACATACATACATACTTGTGAACTGCATGTCCTCAGAGTCATTTGTCTGAGCTGTAGGAAGAAAGTGTTGGCCCTCTTCTGAAGCTCCTTCCTCTTTGATTTCCATGATCAACCTACACAGCGGTCAGTTTTCCAAGTTTCTTTGTCCAAATGGCACCAGTTAATGGCTTCTGTTTTAGCGTCCGTGTATCTTCACAGTAAAGATATATCCCACTGTAAAACTCTGCATATAAGAAATATTGAGAATGAACTATACAGCTATTTTGGAGTCTGATGCAAAACTAAGAACTAATGAAAAGTAGAAAATGCAACTGTTTTGAGATCATCTACTTTTCTTGCCTAGCCTTCTCACACTTTCAGAACAAGTCACACAGCTCACTGCAAGCTCTGGGTTAAGACACCGTTCCCCAAGCAACCATTAGAGGCCATATCAGGAACTTCCAAGTCCTGGAAAGTTTGAACTGAAATCCTTTCAATTTAATTTTGTAAGGTAGTAGATCAATATAGGGCTGCTAACCACGTATAGCTGATATGGTAGGAAGCAAGAACCAAGAACATCCTGTCAAGGAACTCACCTGTATTGCCAAGGTAACTATATCACTCCTTCCACTAGAATTCCACTTTATGCCCATCTCCCACTCCAGCCTTGCTAAAACAGTCATGGCCACATAAAGACAATTTGGTATGGTACCCTTCTTCCAAAATGGGCCAGGAAACCGAACAGTGGCATTTCCAACATCATTATTATTCATAAAGTCTCTTGCTGTTATATGTGATAAAAGTGTGTTTAATGATTGGGGCATTTAGTGAAAAGAATGAAAAATAATTCTCAAAAGCAAAAGCTCAAGGGAAAATGAAAGTAACCACAAATTGATGGAAATCAGCACAGAGAAAGGAAACCTCTTCCCAAATTTAATACCTACTACACGGACAGCCTCAAATAGGTACAAATATGCTTTGATACTTAGTTTGATGTACATGACTAGGCATTAATTGAAAAAAATCAATGTTGTTTTAAATAAAGTTACCCGCCCATATATTTTTTAAAAAGTGTGAAAATCTTTAAATGCCTACCCAGTGCTGTTTAATGAGATGACAGCAAACGAGCTTGGTTTGGAATACTGATGTGGTCTCAAAATTCACAAATCAACTCTCACTTTCTGTTGTTAACAAAGTGGCTTCATTTACTATTCAGCTCTGGTTCTTAGGAACCTGCTGGCAAAAATTACATGCAGAAAGCATCTTGAGTCCTCAGACAATATTACAGAAAGCAGCATGTATATTGGTTTTTAATGATTTAAATATATTTTATTTAATTATTTAATTTTGTGTGTATGAGTTTATTACCAAACATATGCAAGTACACCCCTGTCATGCTTTGCCTGTGGAGCTCAGAAGAGAGCATTGGATTCCCCTGGAACTAGTGTTATAGATGGTTGTTAGCCACCATGTGGGTGTTGGGAATTGAACCCAGGTCCTCAACAAGAGCAGCCAGGGCTCTTAACCACTGAGTCATCTCTCCCAGTTCTTAATCATTTAAACAGAAAATAATTCTGAGGTAAAGGGTTACTTTGCCATTAATTAGCTCATACCCATTAATTTCAAAATTATTTTTGAATTAAGGGAATGCTTTCTAATTTCTGTATTGACTATTACATATATAATTATTTTCTGATAAATAGATACATATTCATTGTATCACATTATACCAAGGACTTGCAAATACCTCTGTCACTTGTGCATAAGAACCTTGTCAAGTTTAGTGTACTTTTTAAATTAAATACTCAACCTTGAATCATGATCAGTCATCTTAAAAATCTGAAGGAAGACCTACAAAAACAGTATGAATCCCTGAAAAAATATCAACTCAGTACAAAAATTGTGACTAATTAATAGCCTAAGTGCTAACTGTGTATTTGTGTTTGCTTGTGAATCTGGGGTGAGAGAAGATGACTGATGTGAGATGACTGATGTGAGATGCTGAGGTATTCTCACTCTAAGGTCCTATCTTAAGCATACCATGTACTCAGAACAAATTCACTAAGTGAAATTAATACACAAAAGAAAGATTAAGTGCTACCTATAGTAACTCTGAGACTCTGTGTTTATTCTTTTGCTACACTACAGAATAATTTAAGATTTGATACTTGTTACCATGACATATACTGCAGGATGCATCAGGGACAAAGCTCCAGACCACTGAATTTCCAGCTAAAAGTAAAGCATTGACTGTTGTATGGTTAGCTTCTTTTTCTGTGTCTGCCTGGAAATTTTCTGGTTTGGTGAACAGGCTCAAGATCAGACTGTGGTTTCTGTATTTCACACATATAATTAAGAATCAGCTTTTAAGCCTAGTGACTGCTCAGTCCAGTTCTCATAAAATTTGATCTGTTCAAGACTGTGATGGGACTAGACCCCAGTAGATGAACTTGCACTGAGAGATGTGTGGGTGCACTAACTTGACTTGATAGGCCTTAACATCTATGAGAGGTTATGGGGGAGTTAAATGGGGAACTGGTAAAAAGATGGTTAAAATTTTTTAATCCAGATAATTTATTGAGAATTTCATACATGCATATAAGGTGTTTTGATCAAATCCATGCCTACTCCCTCTACTCCAACTCCTCCCATATCTCCCCATCACCTTTTTCTGACAACTTCATGTACTCTTTCTTTTTCTTTGATTTACTTATTTATTTTTATGGGGCTTTTGGCTACTCTAATATTCCCCCCTCTGAAGAGGTATCCCTAAAATCTTTTAAGGATTAGATACAAGCTCCCAAATATTTTCAACATTTTTGGCCTTTGGAACAGACTATATTGCTAAGAAGCCCAAGGACATTTTGACTTTTAGCCAATAAACTGGATATTTTCTTTGGGGGTCTTTTTACCCTAACTACCTAGCCAATTCCTACCTCTTATTCTTATCACACCCCCTCTGAAGAGGTTACCCAAATTGCCAATAGGGAATCGGGACACAGACCACTCTGGCTTCTTCCATGCTGAACAGGGATGCAGGGTGAGGCAACTGGAGTACCCCTTCAGTGAGTCTATCTAAAAGACTCCCAAATTGCATGACTCTTATTTCTAGGGGGAAAAGAAAGTGTTTGAATTGTGACTAGGAGATGTGAAGGAGAAGTAAAAGCAAAAGTAATTAGCATTTCAAGTTCTAGGTAGGGAACTAGAAAAAAGTCAGAACAGGGCAATTTTCAAATGTTCATATGAGAGTCCATTGGACTTTCTTGACAAGAGCTTCCAAAAGCATCCCTCTATTGGGTTCCTCCTCATTTTTCTTTTGTCTTCCAGCACTGGACTCTACAGTGATGGATTTAGGATTTGCTTTAGGTGTTTTGATAGCTGTTGGAGTGGTTATAATCAGTGTCAGTTCCCTCTCAAAGGCTTCTAGATAGGGGGAGAAGATAAATTTATCCATCATTTTACAACAATAACTGGTTGTCTCCCTTAGCTACAGGTGGGCACGATAGCATTGGAGACCAAGATTTGAAGTCTTACATCTGAGCAGCACTTTTTGGTTAGGAACAAAATCATCAATGAGAAATAACTGTCTAAATAACTTTTTATATAGACTTAAGCCTGATGTATGGGAAGTGCAATCCCTTTTTTATATGAAATACACAAAAATTCAATGAAAATATACACAAAAATGTGATGTACAAAATGTCCAGACATAATAACCAGAAAATATATTTGGTGCTTTCCTACTCCCCCAGGAGAAACACATTATTAGTAGCTATATTTCAAGTTATTTCTTAGTGAACAATATTTCTCATAACCATGTAATAGGAATTTTTAAGTATTTTGTACACCTCACACTATAATGGGAACTCTGGCATGTTCATAAAAGTCATTCAAAGGCATGATTTCTTAGGAGGAGATTGACCATACATTAGGAAAAAAATAAGGCCATTACACAGTAAAGGGGCAGAATACCATGTATTCAACTTTAAAAGCCTGCATTGTGGTGCTGGCCACTTTAGTGACAGACAGCTCAAAGGGCATCTTCAAGTCAAGACCAAGTGCAGAAGGCAAACTGTGTATACATGATGGCCCTTAGCCATTTTGGTGTGTTTTAAATAGCATCTTTCTACTGCAGTGTCTTATATTAACATAATCCTTCCATATTTGAGGACTGTTTAAGGAAAATAAAGGTAAAAGAAATAAGAAACATCATGCAATTGTAATAAAAACATCACGAAGAGGAAAAGAGAGAAAAGAGGAATCAAATCTCTTAGAGATTACTTTCAAAGGGTTACAATAAAGACAATCATTCTGAAAACACTAAAAATGTTTTACTTACTGAAAACAGTACTTCTGTCTACAGAGATACAGACTTTATTTTAGGGAAAAGCAATGTGAAACAATTGGGTTTGAAGAAATAAGATGTGTCAACCTTTCTCTTTCACTTTATGTTAAGTGAGTATGCATGGTAAGGCACTCTGAATTTCTTTAGAGCTGAATTACTTTATAATCAGAGGTAGAATAAGAGGGGAATGTGAGACCAGATTCAAGGGTTGGGGAGTTGTGCTTCTCTCTCGAGATTGAAGGTCCCAAAGGGAGGAGAAGCTCGTGAGTAGAGTGAAAGACAAGTAGATGTCCTACCTCCCATCATAAATGTAGGGGAGCCACATTCAGGATGCACCTGTGCTAGGATGGAACTTTCTTCTAAATGTGGAAGAGGGTCCTCTGCCTAGATGGATAGAGGGACAAGGCCTCAGGTGAAGCTCAAGATTCCATCTGTCCCTTCTCTTACCTAGATGCACCTGGGAAGACACTACCTATCTCTCAGTGGGAAATGAAAGGTCTTAGAGCTGATACCTAGCAAATTTGCCTCAGGGTTCCTGCAAAAGAGACATGATGATTCTGCAGCAATGATCAGGCTGTTGACTTACAACCCAAGAATCAGACAGAGGATATGGCAAGCTCATTGTACTTTCTCTTCCATCTAGACCCCAGGGGAACCCCAGTCAGAAAGTACTCACTAGGCTAAGGGAAGACAGCAGGTGGGTGACTCCAACCAGATGGGCAAGTAATGGCATCCGTGATAGCCATACCTGAGTGGACAATAACAAGCATCCACCCATTAGCAGCATGAGCAGTGAGTTTCCAGTGCTACACAGTCAGATGAGATCCATTTTCTCGCAGAAGAAGAAGCAGCCAAAAGGGGACTTGCTGAAGTTCTTAAATAGATCCAACGCTTACCAATGTGCTATTTGGACCATAGTATCAAATGTAGATGTAAATGGTAGGAGACTGAAAGCTGAATGCTTTTGTTCACTCCTTTTTGGGTTTTGTTTTATTTTCCTGTTTTCACTGGGTACTTAAAAAGTCACAGAGAAAAATTATATTTAAAGAAAATAAAACTTCTGCAACAAATTGACTTGTTTATTTGTTAAAATGTGATTTACATGAAATATTTCTTTTTAAATCCCAAGACTCTTCTCTCTAGGGAGATGGTTCAGCAGTTGTGAAAGAATATTGCCCTTGCAGAGGACTTGAGTTCCATTCCCAGCAGCCATAGTGGCTCACAACTGCCTCTGACTCCAGCTCAGGGTACCCTATGGCTCTGGCCTTCTGGGGCTCTGCACTCACACACATACACGGAGATACACACATATACACATAATCAACGTGCACCCTAGAGAAGAAGCTACTACTGCCATTTTCCTAAAACAGTATGATTTCTAACGGTATTCTAAATCTTATCTGCATACACACAGATAAGTGTAGCTCTCGCCCTCACCTCACATCAAAGAAGCTTTTTTATGCAACAGATGGAGCCTGGTACAGAGAGACGCAAGTAGTCAAAATACAGAGAACAAATGGCTATGGGGAGCCCAGGCCCAACTGATACATCTAAAATGCAACCTCTATTTCCAAAGATCAGGGAAAACTACAGAAGGGGAACAGAAAGATAATAAGAGCCAGAGGACCAGGACACCTGCTGCTATAGTGCCTTCCAGACATGATAGAGAAGCTACACTAAAAAAATCTTAAGCAAGACCTGCATGTCAGCACCAAGTTGACATGCCAATGTAGGTGGGGAAAATTTGACAAGTTTCTACCACTAGAGGAAGAGCTACTGGCAATCAATGGCTGCCAAGAGATGGAGAACTGGTTTTCTCCACAGATGAACTTCCTGATAGGCTATTTAATCCCAAGCAGTCAACTCTAGGCATATGTGAATACAAACAACACTAAATGGACTCAGTAGGGTTTGAGTGTGTGCATATGTGTATAAATCTATATATACATATGTAACAATAATAATTAAATGAAAAGTGGTCATGAAAGAGAAAATGAGACAAGCTGGAACATTTCAAGTGGTTCAGAGAGACTAAAGAGAATGGATTTCACTGTCTTTTGGTTCAATCTATAATAACATAAATCTGTTGTTTAACATAATACATGAAGCAAATATAATCAACACTACTCAGTTGATCATAGCTTGGAAATACAAGTCCTATTCATTCCCTTGCTATCTTCTTACTTACATGAAGTTCATGAACTATCTCCTTGGAGCTCAATTGGGAGACTTGAAGTTTTAGAAAGTTCACCCGGTGCCAGTTAAAGCCTGTACTAGAAGGCTTAATGATGGTAATGATAAGAAAATCATTTTATTTATAGGCAATGTTAATGTTCTAAAAATATAAAATGGAAGTTTATACCAAGCTTTAAATAGAGGATTAGATAAAAGAGCCATAATTTCAAAAGAAATTATTAAATAGAAGTACAGTCTTGGTGACGGAATTCAATGTGATATCAGAGTTGAAATCTTGAAATTAACCTTGGTGACATCCAGTAAATCATGGACCACTAAACCTTCTGGGGAATAAAAGAGTCAACATTTTCATCAAGGTAAAAAAATTTAGGTTAAAGAATGATGTTCTGTGAGGATAAGATATTTAGAAAACTATTTAAACATGTATGGGTAAAGATTATGAGAAGAGAGACTCAGGTTAGAAAAAAAATTATTTTGGAGCACTGACTAATGGTTAAGTCAAAGGAATGTAGAAGCTCACTGAAAATAATACATATAATGAGAAGAAAAGGCTGGGCAATCAATTGTAAGACACAAAGACAATTAAGGGGATAGGCAGGAATTCCTTTGAAAAAGCACATGCGGTAATGAGAAACAGCAGAGAAGAACACACAGGCAACCGATGGAATCGTACTCTCCACTGGCCCACTTGACTGGTGTTTCTTAAGCTGGCTGGAGCACTGGGTTAGAGAGATGGATATTTTGATGGGGAAATGTGCACATAACTAAATGATAAGGATACAGAATATAGAAAGAAACTGAAGATTAGGAGAACAGGAGATGATAGGTGAGCAGGGAAGTTTTAAAGGATACAGCCCAATAAAAGGAGAGGAAAGGAGGTAAACTGAAAATGAGGCCATGGTCGACAGGAAGCAGTAGAAGCTTTGGGATATTTCCCCAATGACTCACTTAAATCCTTCAAGAAAGAGTCATATTTATAAATTAAATATGGGGGGGAATTTCTAATCCATTTTCAAAAGCACAATCCATACAGGAAAAAAAATCAATAAATCTGATGAGATTAAAATGAAAATGATCAGTGAGAAAATGATATAACAATGATAAAACAGAACACATGCCTGGAAAATGGGCATAGAGCTTTGGAGCTTCTATTTGGAATATGAAAGACTTAAAGAGTAGGAGTACCATTCCCACACTGACATCAAGAAAAAGCTAACAATGTATGTAATCAAAAGTTTTCATTAAATAATGAGGAAAATGAAATCTCAAGGTGACGAAAGATTGGATGATTAGATTAGATTAGATTAGATTAGATTAGATTAGATTGGATACAGATTTAGCTCTAGGGAAGGCAGCTGCCTTCATGGGACACAGCTGAGAGGAAGAATGTCAGGCCACAAACAAGGCGATACTAAGAACTCAGTCAGCATACTTAATGAGTTATTGACTGTGAGTTCTGAGCTGGCATGAGAGGCTCCTGAGAGTTAGGAGCTTACATTAATTAATAGGTTCTTCATCTGGGGCCTCCCCCAGATGCTCATGAGAAAGAGCTGAGTGGGCGTCTGGAAACCATGCCCCTTTGTGAGACATGCCTGGGGGAGGGGAGCATGTCATGACAGGAAACGCATGCAGCACTCTTCTGCCCTCCTCCATACAAAGCCAAAGTGGCAGGTCCTTTTTCTCTGAGGGGACAAACAGAGTCCTTGCAATTGATGGATGCAAACAAGAGAGCAGTGGGAAATCTTTCTGGGTCAGAACCACTAAGGACATTTAGGTCATCTATTACTATGACCTGAGATCAAGGAGCTTGCCTAAGATTCAGGTTCTAAGACTGGAACAGAAAACGACCCTGACTCCTACTCCCACACTCCAGAAAACTCCAAAATGTGAGTGACAACAAGCTACTTATGTACCACTTGAAGAGGCTCAACAGCATTGAATAGTAATACTCTCTACAGTAGACACTCCCCGGAAAACACTAAAATTGAGAGCAGAGAGTGAAATCCCCGGCCATTCAGCCTTACTTTTTAAGCAAGACTAACACTGGAGGAATGTATAGCTGGTAATACACTGAAGGTTGTCACAGAAACCACAAACCCAAGCCCTGCTAATTTACTGACTCGACTGATTTCAACTCTTCAGCACACTAATTAAAGGCCTATTATAAAAACAGGAATGTCCAACTCCAATCATAAAATGCTCTTTACCTCAGACTCTACTATTACAAAAAATACATAGATGAGCAAGAGGAGAGGAAGGAGGTGGAGGAGGAGGAAGAGGAGAAGGGAGGAGGAGGAGGGAGGAGGAAGGAGGAGCAGGAGGAATCACTAACACAAAATAATGACTTTCAAGAGAAAATGTAAGGAAGCAATCAAAAAAGTCATATTCACGTGGCACCCAGATGCTGGAATTATCAAAAAGAAAACGAGAAAGAGAATGTTCTGAAGACTATGCTGGAAAAGGTGGCAACCTACACAACCAGATGGGGAATTTAAGCAAAAAGAGAAACAGAATAAAACAGATACTGAAAACGTAAAACATAGTTTCAAAGAATGAAAACTGTCTTTGACAAAGTTATCATAAATTTGTTATAACCAAGAAACTAGTTATTTGAATTTAGGCCACTAGAACTTACCCAAACAGAGATACAAAAGACTGAAAAACACCAGTCCATTCAAGAGTTCTGTAACAGTACCTAGTGCATGGGCTATCTGATTTGCAGAAGAAATAATAGATAAATATATGAAGTGATACCAACTAGAATTCTGCAAAAATATTGAAAATCATCAAAACACATATCCAAGAAACTCATAAAACATCACACAAAGTAACAGCACCTATACCCACCAAAAAAACTACAAGCAGAACACACATACACCATGTGTGCGTGCTCGTGTGCACACACATACACACACACACACAAACACAAACACACCCCTCCTGCCTAAGTCATACCCAGATCAATCAAAAGCAATCATGTGGAGACAATTCTGAACCAGTTAGAGTAACTAAGCAAGCTACATATAGAAAGAGAATGTGAGAAACACAATGCCCTTTTTGTTAGAAGCTGTGTAATTCACAAAAGAACAAAATGACATCTTCAAAGTTTTGAAAGAAGAAAACCCGTCAATCCAGCATTCTACACAAGGCAAAAACAATTGCTGAAAACTAAAGAAAAATAAAGGTTCTTTATAGAGTAATAATGAATGACAAATTAATTACCAATACCTCAAAAATGTTAAAAGTTCTTCAAGCATAACAAAGAGAGATACTTGGATCTATAAGAGAAACAAGCACCTCTGGAGAAGCTATGAAGGAAAGTAAAGGTAACTCCAGCTTTTCTCACTTTTAATGAGGACAAAGATAATTGCTTAAGGCAGAGGCAGTCAAACATTTTCTGTTAAGGACCAGAGAGTTTAAAAGCATAAATGTCCTGGGTTTGGTCTACAACACAAAACAGAAAAAGATAAATATTTTGTGGGTCATAACTTTCTGTTACACTCACTCTGCTTGGTTGTTGTGATGTAAAAGCCATTGACAACGAGCAGACAATAGACATGGCTATGCTGATGTACTTACTGGTATTCTGTATTTGACCTGTAAGTTAGTTAACAAGTACTAGTCTAGAATAAAATAGTAATGATATATTTTTAGAGCATATCAAAGGATAATACATAGCACCAGGAGCACAAACAGTGGGTGGAAGCAGCAGGACATACACTGTACTGTTCTTATACTAAAAGCAAGTATGTAATTACGCCACTGAAACATTTGAAGGTAGACCCCAATGAAGTATACGGTGTATGGAAATCCCTAGGGTGATCATTAGCAGAAGTCCACTAATGATTTTTTAAAAATTATTTTTCTTTTACATATATGAGTGCTATGCCTGCATGTATGCAAGTGCACCTGTGTAGTGCAGTGCCAGTGGAGAACAGAAGAGGGCATCAGACCCCTGGAACTGGGGTTATGGAGGATTACCATGTGAGTGCTGGGATTCACACCCTGGTCTTCTGCAAGAGCACACTCTTACAGCCTCCCAGTAGATTTTTAAAATATATAATTAAGTGATAGTAGAGATAGAATAGAATAAAAAACACAACTAATATATTATCAAGGAAAAGAACAAAAATAGACTACATGGAAACTAATTAGCATAATGGTTTTACTTCAAATATGTAAGTAATTACACTACATGCAATCTATGCCACACACACACACACACACACACACACACACTCACACACACATACACACACAAATTTATAGAATTAAAATTATTTTCTTGGATTGTATTTTTACAGTTGTATTTAAAAACAGTGGCATAGATAGGTTAGAAATGGAAGGAAAATGTACACAATGTAAATATTAGTTAGAAGAAGGTGAGAATGACTCCATTAATATCAGAAAAAATTTATCTCACTTCCACCAAGATTAGCAGGGTCATTATTAACTTAAAAATATTTACTTATGCAGAAGACATAATAATCCTAAATGTAAATGAATCTAGCAAAAACAAAATCAGGAAAGAAGATGTAGACAAATTCACTGTATACCTGGCAATATCAATGTTTCTCTTTCAGTACAGCAATAGAACCAATGGGGAACAGAGAACAAACAATCCTCCCAACAAACTCACCTGATTAAAATGTCTATCCCTACTGACCTCACAAAACACACATTTTATTTTTCAATGTGCACATCGAGTTTTCCTAGGTAGATTGCACCCTGGATCACAAAATAAATAGTAATGAGTTTAAAAGACATGAAGACATAGTAAGCATACATCTACCCACAATGAAATCAAGCTAGAACACTTACTCAAAGACATTTAGAAAATCTCCCAACTAGTTGGAAACTACATAAGATACTAAAGAAAATGAATTAAAAAGAAAATTATAAGGAAATATTTTATGTGTTTGAAACAAAATCTGTATACTACAACATATCAAAATATGCTTGGAGGAAAAGCTATAATTCTGAAAGCACTTATTAGGGGAAAAGGTCTAAAGCCCATAATCTAAGCTTGTATTTTATACTCAGAAAAATGAGAATGAAATTTTCTAAAGCAGAATGAAGTAGCATGTGCAATAAATATAATATGAAATTTTACATTTCAAAAATATTAAAAATACTAACAAATAAATAATAAAAGACAAAAACCCATTAGAAAAATACTTTCAAAATATGTAAACCAGTAATTAAAATATTAAACATAAATTGCCAACAAACATTAGATTTTCAATTTCACTAGCTATCGGGCAAAATAAATGAGAAATGATCATATAGTCATCAATAAAGAACATTTTAGACTTCAAAACTTCAATATTGATGAGGCTTTAGAGCAATATAAATGTTATGCATTGATGGAGCTTCAACCACAGTAGAAAATGATTTGATAGTATCTGGTAAAATTGAAAAACATTGCCACTTTCAAGTATGTATTCTAGAGAAATATGAAAATGCACATAATTAGGAGAATGTTCACAGTGAATCAAGTTCCAATAATAAAAATGTTGCAAGCAGGCTAAATATCTATCAATAAGAAAGTACATAAATACATCATGATTTACTCATTCTATGTAACAGCAAAGTTAATGAATGTGATTTCATGTGGCAAGATAGATACACTTCACAAAGTATTGAGCAAAGCAAAGAAAAAGAAGGGCGGGAAGGAGGGCGGAGGAAGAGATGACAGCATTAACAGAAAATTTAAAACTTGTAAGACAACACTAGTAATTTAAAATGTGTAAAACAACACACTGTAGCTCTGTATCTCCTGGGGTACACAGACGTGAGACATAATTACAGGGAAACAGAAAACATTGAAATCAGAGTCACTGTGAAGTTTGGGAAGAAGGAAAGTCACCAGGGATGTTAGTGGTCTTCAATTGCAGTAGTAGAGTTGTCTGTTTGTTTTAACTGAGTAATAAAAATAAATGTATACTCTCTTTTCTTTATTACTTTAAAATTTTCTATATTTTTGTAAACTTAATTACTTAATTACCTAAAAAGAAGCACAGTCATGCTCTGGGAGGAAATGAATAGGAAACGTGGGATTTTTAAGAAGATACCGGGAGACCTGATGTGGTCTTTATGAGTTCTGGGTAGACAACAAATGATCTGGACCTGGAGACGACAGATGATGGGATTAGCCTGACTACTTGGGACTTTTTCACACAGTGCTTAGTAGCCTAGAGAGAGGCAGTGTGAATTACACAGTGTTGAAATTTCGCCTAATAGCAAATCAAGAATGTGGTACTAATAAGGTGACTGGAGTCCCTTTAGACTGTATCAGGATTTCATTTAAAGGTAAAGATGTAATATATTGGCAAGTCAGTGCAGTATTAATTTCTGAATGATAAGAACTTCAGGGAACAACCACAGATACATAGGAGGCTGAAATGGAGTGGTGTTGGTAATGCCTAGCTGCAGCATGGCTAAGAAACTATACATGAAAGGTGCCACATATGAATTTTCCATGAAAATTGAATCATATAGTCACCCAAAAAGATAAGAGTCAAGAAAGTAGGGACAAAGAGAAGGCAATAGGCCTGGCAGAATAGTTTGCTGAGACTAAGAGCTTGGATAGTAAACACTATAATTAGAAGTGGAGGTATAGCATAGCCAGGCATCTGTAACTTCTAAATGAAGTCAGAGCAACTTAAGAGGTCTCCTCTGGCCTTGGAAAATGGTAACCCAGCCTCCAGGTTCTATGGTGAGTGTCTCTATGCTTCATTTGGTGGCAAGGAAGCAGTAAGCAAGACAGCCAGGTTCCATTAAGACAGAAAAGAATGAAACATTCCCAAGAAAGTGAAAGGGGCAAAGACTCATGGAGTTGATGTAATATTTTCAAATTAAGATCAGGAATCATCATGGTCAACAAAACCTTTAGCAAAATGATGTGGCACGCAAGGATAAATGACAGAAAGTGTCTGCATTTTGGTTCTATTCTGAGGTGGAGATGTGAGGCCTTGTAAGTGACTGCTCTTAAATTTTAAGATTTATTTATCTTTATTGTCTGTGTATGAGTGTTTGCCTGCATGTGCCTATGTGCACCACATGCCATGTATGATGCCCATATGGACTAGAAGAGGGTATTGGCTCTCCTGGAACTGGAACTCGGGTGGTTGTCAGCTGCCATGTAGGTGCTGGGAATTTGAGTTCTCTGCAAGAGCAGCAAGTGCCCTTAAGTACAGAGCCACCGCTCCAGCTTCTGCTCTTAGATCTTTTTAATTTTCTAGAATTCCATATATGAGTGCCTTCGGATTTTAAATGGACCTCTGGTTCAAGATATTTCCTGGCCTGTGCAGGCTGAAGTCCATAGGGAGTATTCCTGGTTTTAGGCTTCCATAGTACATTGATATGAAGTGCTGAATGAATTATTTCCTCTATCTAAAAAAGAAACACAATAGCAAGTCTCTGCTGTGCTGATGAGTCTTCCTTCACTGACTGAGTTGCTTAATATGCTCACTTGACAGTGGTGTATCCAGTTTCATTCTGTTGGATGAGCTATAATTCACAATGCTAAATCACTTTACAACCATTCTCAATACCTGGGATTTGCAAGCTAAGGTGTGGGTGAGCAAGGCTTATAAGGATGAGCCAAATGCCAAACAACGCCAAGGTAAGAGCAGGAATATGGTCCCATGCTGCAGTCACCTTCACCGCCCCTTTGCATCCTGGGAAACAGCAGGTTTCTCTGAAGACTACCATAGTTATATAGTATCTACATTCAATTTTGGACCCAAAACTTGCTGGTCAGTAACAGGGATGCTATCTCACTTGACATCCTTCAAAAGTACTTAGAAAAAGTTGCAGGACAAGGGTAGATTGGTTGGTAGAGTGCTTGCCTAGACAGAGTACTCAAAGACTTAGATTGTGTCCCCAGCACCACATAAACTGGACATGGTGCATGGCATTTGCCTGTTAGACCAACATTTTGGAAGTTGAGGGAAGAACCTTAGAATTTCAGTGTCGTTCTTAGAAATACATGTTTGAGACTAGCCAGGGATACATAAGGACCTGCCTCAAAAAATAAAATAATAAAATAAAGTAAAAGTTTCAGAAAAAGATTATATTGAGAGAGATGTTATAAATTGTCAAATTCTATATATTACCTAAAATAACAACAAATTACATGTTTAAAGTTCAAAGACACTCCTGACTTCCCATGGTTGCCCCTAACCAAATAAAGGATAACTCCTGTCAAATGAGTAGATGAATAGTATAGAGTAATGTTTTGGACCAGAAAAGCCAGTGTACCAGAACAACATCACTGGATTCTCCAGCTGTAGTTTAGATAAATAACCACAAATGCCCCTTGGATAAAGGTTTGGTTGGACTACTGTGTATAGTGAAGGTTTTAAAAGGTAGAGTCTAGTGGAAGGAAGTTAGGTTCTTGTGGACATGATATTGAAGGGGCTACTGGGACCTCCCCTCTCCCACTATCCACATCTCAGTTGCCAAGTGGTCAGAAGCTCATCACCTCATTCTCTGACAGTGCTTCTACCAGAACGAAAGCATCAGGACCAAGTGACCATGAACTGAAATACCTGAAACCATGAGGGGAGCCAAACTTTTCTCTAATATAAATTGACGGTCTTGACTATTTGATTATAGAAGCACAAAGCTCACTAATAGACTATAAGTATGATTTTCTACCAATTTGAAATATAGCAAAAACCTGCTTTTGTCACAAGAAGAATAAAAACAAGAGTTGTCTGGGCTTCAGTTTGATAGAGAACAAAAACTCTGAACAAAGTTGTCCAACTGTAGACAAACATCAAAACTAATAATGATATTCTATTATTTTTTTGCCATGAGGAAGCTGTATTAACATAATATATTCATAGAAGACATAAAGACCAAGCAAGACCAAACAGTAAGTATCATAAAAGCTTTTCCCACTCAAAACATGGGACCGCAAACAGAAGCATCTACTTTCCGGAGAAATAATCCCAAATCACAGTGAGTATAAATTGGTCATGAAACAAGCCCAATCTGGATGTCTAAACAAGGACAGCATCAAAGTAGCAAAGTAGAAGTCTCAGATCTCTAAGCATAAGAATTTGCATTTGGTTCCTTGTAAGTCTGCGTTTCACCATTGCTGTGAGTTCACATGTGTAACTGACCAACTGGCTGGGAAACTCTGTCTCCTTATCATCTACCACCTCTGGCTCTTACATTTTTTTTACTTGTTCAAATTAAGATGAGAAAAAAAATTCCTCTATCCTATAGGTTTGGTTGTTGACTATCTCCAAATGCACTGGGATGTGCTACAACCTTTGCAATATGAGACCTTGTAGGAGGTCCAGGTCATTAGAAGTGGACCTCCAAAGAGTACTGTGAGGCTCTGGCCCAATGTGCGGTGGGCAGTTTTGCTATATCATGTTTGCCCATTTACATCAGGGATTTTGACATAGTAATGGAAAGCTGGCTGTCATAATCTCTGCTGTACACAATGTAAAAGAGAAACAGTCAAAATCTGGCAAGCTCCCTTAATTCCAAGAATGTAAAGGGCCTCAATATGAATCAGTTTAAAGATCCTTCATCACTGTAGTTAAAGTTTAGCTAAAGGAGCTAAACTTTGGGAATACAGAAATTCAACCTTCTAACTGGTTCCATTTTGTTCCTTTTATTATAAAAAGTTTTATTGACTTTTTATGATTTTCATACAATTTGATGGTATTTAGATGCCTTCCCCTATTCTCACCGCCCCTTACTGTCCCTTAATTTAATATACTCCATTACACATATTATATGACTTATAGAGTCTGGTTGGTGTCTCCAAATGTCCTTCATCGTGGGTCCCTCCACTGGAGTCTGCTTATCCTACCAAGAGTTTCAGGCCTGTAAGACACTGTCTCTCCCCTTCCCAGCAGCCATCAGTTGCCAAAAGTTCCTTAGGCTGTGTTGGGATTTCTTACCCACTTCCCCATGTCTATGCTGAGATTTTTGTTTTCTTCTGGTTTGAGCTTGCATGGGACTTGTGCATGTTGTCACCACTGCTGCTAGTTCTAATGTGTAACTGACCAAATGGCTGGAAAACAGTTTCCTTTTGGTCATCCATCTCTGGCTCTTAAATCTTTCTGCTCCTTTTTCTACAATGATTCCTGAGCCTGGGGAGGCAGAAATTTGAAATAGGTGTCCTATTCAGGGATAAACTGTTGTTATTAGTCACTTTTCTATTGCTGTGATAGAAATACCATGACTAAGGGAACTTATAAGAGGAAGAGTTTGTTTGAGCTTACAGTTCCAGGGGAATTAGAGTCTGACATGGTCGGGGCCTGGAGGCAGAGGTGGCTGGAACAGAAAGAGGAGATCTCACATCTTCAAACAGGCACAGGAAGCAGAGAGTGACTGGAGATCTGGTAAGGCTTAAGAACTCTCTAAACCCACCATCAGTGATGTGCTTCCTTCAACAAGGTCATACCTTCTAAGACCTCCCAAAACAACATCACCAACTGGGGACAAAATTTCTGAATACTTTTAGCCTATCAAGAACATTCTCATTCAAACCACCACATTGCTCTCTTCTGCCTCTTGTTCTCTGCACTTTGGCCAGCTGTGAACTTCTATGTTAATCACCATCTGCTGCATAAGAAAACATCTCTGATGAGAATTAAGAAATCTGTTCGTCCTATGTGTAGAGGTTGCACTGAAGTATCACTTATGGCTAAGCATCTCACAGACACTTATTCTCTGTGTTTGATCAGCTGTGTAACTCTATAATAGTTTCCATCTATTGTAAAAAGAAGCTTCTCTGATGAGTGGTGAGAGGTTCACTTGTTTGTAAATACGCGGATGCATATTTAGAATAAAATAAGAAATTATGTTGATGTAAGAATGTGGCAAATGTAGGCTTTTCTCTAGAGCTTATGACCTCTCCAGCCATGTTCATTTGGCTATGCTTATAGTACCACAGCTAAGATCCCTCCCATTGAGCAGGCCTTAATTCCTGCTATACAGCTGTTCATTACCCCCATGATAAAAGTGGCAATACTGTACCAATAGCTAAAGTTTTGTAGACCAGCCATTTGTTGTCTATTAGGCTTTTCAGCTGGGTAGGACCACTGATTGCTTTTGTCCCTTGCAAGCTTGCATAGTGTCCTCTGATGCCATGAGAACCAGTCTTCAGGGAGGAGCTTTCAGGTCCATTCCAACTTGATTGTTCCAAGCCTTGTATCCAAAGTGTCTTGTGTGTTCAGCAATAGGGTCTTACCTTCCAGTTCAAGGACTATAGCAATAGTCTGTGTTGTTTTGGGAATTTCTTGGACTACCCTGACCAACAACTTAAAGGAAGGTTTCTCCTACTTGGTATTGCACATCCTTCAGCTATACATATGCATATTATATATAGTGTATTTTTCAGTAGTACTTTAAACTACTACATTTCCCTCTGGTTTTTCACACCATCTGAGTGGTATTTATGTCTCCTCTCACTTCCCCCATATAACTCCCCATCCTCCCTCTCTAGTTAAATTACCCTTTAACCCCATTTTCCCATTAATAACACCTGTCTCCTACTAGCCCCATGTCTTATGTTCTTTCTTCCCCTTTATCCCCATGGTCCCTTTCCATTTTCCTGCCTCTTTGGGTTACATCTGGATATATACTCACACCTAGGGAATTGGAACCATAATCCACAAATGAGAGAGAGCTACATCACTTATGTTTCTGAGTCTGTGTTCCTTCATTTAGTATAATAGTTTCTATTTCCATTCACTTACCTGAAAATTTTCAGGATTTCATTTTTCTTTGCCGCTGAACAGAACACCTCTGTATAAATGTGCCACATTTTCATTATCAATTTATCAATTGATGTGCATTTAGGTTGTTTCTACTTCTTAGCTATTTTAAAAAGAGCAGCATCAAACATGGCTGTGTAAGTATCTCTGTAGTAGGATGAATCCTTTGGGTATATTCCAAGGAATGGTATAACCATATCCTATGGCAGATTTACTTTTAGTTTTTACAAAATTCTCCATACTTATTTCTACAAATGTTGTACCAATTGTAATCCCATGAACAGTAAATGAAGGCACTTTGCTCTTTCAATCAGTATAAGTGAAAGCATCTTGAAGAATTTTGACTATGAGCTACATTTAAATCCTTATCTCTGTGAACCATTTGATGACACGTCAAACTACTATCACTCTTTAAATTTTAAGAATAGAAACTTGGAATTTGGTTCAGTAGTAGTTACCTAGCATGCACAAGATCTGGGCTTCAATAGCCAGAAAAAGTATTCTTTAAAAAATATAAGAATAGAACATTTCCATAGAACATAGACTTGAAATGTCTTAGAGAAATTTGGGATGATTATCTCCTAAGAGATGAGCACAGCACAACCCAGATTAGATCAGAAATGAATCCCATTTTCTAGCAGCAACACTGAGATCAAACTACAGGTCCTTGTTCCAAGATGAGCTTTGTAGCCTCTCCACCACATGACATTCCAGGCTACTTTTCACGTGCCATCTAAAAGGCTAAGGACTTCCATTGACTATCGCAGGACAGTCTTGAATTTTTATGGCTACTTTATCTTTTCTGTAGTTGTTTCATGTGGCACATACTTTTTAATTTCTTAGCAAAAATTCATAAAGCTTGAGATCTCAGATTTTATTTATAACTGCTATCATACAGTTTTGTTGCTCTTGATTTTTTTTCTTTTGTGAGAGAGGATCTCAGGTATACCAGGCTGACCTCATGCTCACTACCAAGAATGGCCTTGAACCTTGGGATTCTCCTGCCTTCGCCTCCTGAGTGCTGGTATTATAAGTGTGTACCACAGGGATGGGAGACAAAAGAAGTGTGCACCACCACACCCAATTAATGAATGCTGGGGATCAACCCTAGTGCTTCTTTCATGCTCCACCCACTGAGCAATATCCCTAGTTCCTTTGCTTTTAATCGAACTTGAAGGTTATCTAGCAGCTACCTGGATACTTACAGATATCTTCCAACAAAACTGAACAACAAAAAAACTGAACAACAAACACCTACGAGAATACTACAAGAGTTCATCTTCTATGCTTAAATGCCAAGGCTTTTTTTTTTTTCTGGTATTATTCTTCACACAAGCTGTACATTCCAAACATAAGGTCTCCAACAGTCCATCTCCAGCCTATCGTAAGAAGAAGAACTACACAGAGAAAATTAATATGGCTGCAGGTTATTCCTCATTTTGTATGTATTCAGGGAGACAGCTGAAGAAGTGGGGCCTGAGCAGTGTCAGAAGTTTCCAAATTATTATGAACATAGTCACACACATATATCCAAGACCAGTTAGATTTCATGTGCTGGAGCAAAACGAAAGTTAAGCTTTGATGATATCCTTGGGGCATTTCTAATACAGACATCATCAAAGTTATTAATTCACAGTGCTGATTGAGTTGCTTATGATGATACATTGCAGGTTCAAATTGGTACTGACTAAATTATCTGCCATTTCTGATGATGAATTACTCATTTTCTTTTGAAATTTAAAATTTCAAAGTAAGACAGATAATGAATTTAATTAAAACTTTATCTTCTGCTTTTTTTATGAAAAGCAAGAATGAGTGTATATATGTGATTTTTATAACTTTATTTTAGCTCTCTAGAGAAGTTCTTAGAATGCTTGAACTTATCTTCAAAGAATATAGTATAGCATAACTGAGTCTTCTCATTCCTACTGCCTAAAGCAGGCAGATAATACACTGTTAGTTCTTTTACTCTAAGATTGCTTAACCATCCAATTTGTATACAACCATACATTTTATCTTAAATTATTTATGTAGTAAAACTGCTCCACAATGAAGATAAGAACAATGTGCAATGTTTTTTTTAAAAAAGGAAATTTTAATTGCTAAACACAGCAGTCAGAATATCTACAAGGAAAAGTAAAGAGTGAAGTCCAAGGACACCACGCCATCAGAAAATTCATGCTGCCATTCTCTGGTATGTATCATGGAACTAGAATAGCTCATCGCTAGTTTAATAAGAACCCTCTATAACACAAGTTATCTTCTGTGATCAGAAAGAAAGGACTAGAACTTAACATATTAGGGGCTGGGAACTCAGACTTTGTGTGAAAGCTTGTCATTCAGTAATGTCTGAATTCTGAATAAATGAGCTTGTGCAGAGTTCTTGACTACTTCCTCTCCTACCTTCTCGACAGTTTACAGAAAATATATTTTACGATTTTTTGATTCTAGTATAAGATGACACAGAGACAATAGCATGTCCATTATTCTCATGATATGTATTTAATCAAACACCTAGTACATATAAAGTGTACAATGAAATCACAAATGTTTCTTTTTACAGTATAGTCTGTCTCTGCCAGAGTACTACTTTTCAGTGATTAATTAACACAACCAGCATTACATTCAGTCTGCACTCCTTTCTCTGTACCACCTCACCCCACACACTTTATCATGTTAATCTCCAGACTCCTTTTCTCCCTAGAGAACTACTGTGAACATTTCTTCACTAGTGTGTGTTTCTTTGTCAAGGTAATAAACTTGCTTTTGTTTGATTATTTCTTGTTCTGGGGTCTTTTGATATTCTTTCATGCTTTGTTAGTCTGGAAAGAATATTGGAGTTCCTCTCACAAGGCACCTATTGTAGTAATTCAGCAGGAGAAACAGCAAGTGGTTAAAAAAAACCAAAGTATCAGCCCAGGTTGTCAAGGACTTCAGCATTTTGCTGCGTAAGTACATCATTACAGACTAGAAGGTGGCAGTTCATATTTATTAAACTATGGAACACTAAATATACTAATATATGCTAAATTTCTTGGTGTGCTATTTTGAAACAAATTGCACTAAGGCAACTAAAGACTCTATTTCCTAATGACCAGGAGGCAATGCAAAAGCCACCCATAGATGCTAAAAGGTAACTAAAGCAATAAATCAAAATTTAGAGATGTCAACAACATAACAATGAAATTTCCATTTTTTTCAAACTCTGTGTTTCTCATGGTTCTGTTCTAAGGAATATTCCCAGGTCTTGATGTGGTTCATAAAACAAATAAAGCTGAATTTAGAAGAATGGAAATTAAATAAAGATTGTTCTGAAACCATAATGGCATGAAACTAGAATTTATAACAGAAAATAGTTGGAAAATATGAATGTTTGAGAACTTTCTACAAGTTCTTAAGTCAAATTTATAGAACAAAGTACTTATAAGACCATATAGAATGTTTATATTAGAAAATAAGTCTCACATAAACGAGTTTAGCTTTGAAAACTAGAAAGAGAGCATTAATCTAAAAGCAGACAAGAGGGGCTAGAGAGATCTCTCAGTGGCTAAGAGAATATGCAGCTCTTGCAGAGGGCTGGAATTTGATTCCCAGCACCCATGTCTGGCTATGGAGTGGTACAGGGGAGGGAAGGCTCACAGTCACCTGTAACTCTAGCTCTAGAGGATCCAACACCCTCTTCTGGCCTCCACAAGAAGCATACATTTGCACATACACAGACACATATACATACATGTAAATGAAAACATTTCAAAATAGTGAAAAGAAGACAGAATAAAGAGAGCAAGAAAATGAAAAACTGCGATCAATACAATTGGAAATTGCAATAATGAAATCAATTAAAATAGCTAATTCTCTGAAAATCCAAAAAGGGTTAATAAGCCTTATGTTGATTTAAATTTCCATATCAGGAATGGGACATATCAGTACAAATAAAGGACACTGATATGATAAAAATGAAATGTAATAGCAATGTTAGGGAGATAAGCAGAGTGTTAATTCAGGGCTATAAAGAAGGGAAGTAGGAAAATGGAATCAGAAGGGTTAAATGGGATGGGAATGGGAAAGCAGAGTGAAGGGGATATGGGGAGAGATAACTAACATTAAAGACTATTTGAGAAGTTATGTGGAAACCTACTATTATAGAAGTGTCTTAAAATTATACATAAACCATATAAAAAATCTTTTCAATGGAATGACCCTACAACGGAGAAGAGGCATAATGCCCCTACCAGATACTACACCAAATAAAAAGCCAGAACTTGATGGTAAGACTCTATTGCTGAAGACATTACATATGTGATTTTTAGAACAAACATGGAGAAATCAAGTGGTACTGACCTTGAACTGGCTAGCTTTCTTAATACTGGAAGGTGCTATGCATGCTACACAAAGAGAAAAGTAAACAACCTATCCTAGCTGTGAACTCTGCAAGCTACAATAATGACTATGCTGGCAAGATATGCCCACTTGAGCAACACTGATGTACGTGTTATAGTAGTAACCAACCACTTTATGATTGGTTCACAAATGAAGCCCATATCTGGCACTGCTATCAAGTTAAAGAACTTGTGGATAGACAGATCACAGGCCATCAGGGAGAACCTACTACTATTCTGATAAATAGACATAATATTAAATGGAGTTCTAATAACTTACTGGTACACCCATAGATTAGTGTAGAAACTTCTCCTTGCATCGTGTGGTGATTGACACAGAAACTCTCAGCTCGTCAACGTGCAGAGAATAAGAGGCTGTGGAGAGCTCAGCCTTAAATGGGACACCAGAGATTTTTGACAAAGTTGTAGAAAGATTGTAAGAGCCAAAGATGGTGGCTGAAAACAATGAAAAAGCCTTTTTTTCAACACAATAGTGCAGTTGTACATATGTACACTCAGCACGTGTGACATGATGTGCAAGACCTGTGATAGTCCAAGCCAGACAAAATTCCAGCATTGATGGGGGAGGTTGGCAAGAAGCCCAGCCCTAGCTGAGAATCTATTAGCAAGTGATAGTTCCAAGAGAGGGAGAGTCAGTTTAAGGGTGTGATGCCTGGAGGCTGATGATGTTGTAGAGGATGGATCCACATCTAAGAGCATTCAGGGTACACAAGTTACACTTAATAAGCTTTAAAAATTACGGAGGGATGAAACGACGAGTGGTATGGAGGTGATGTTGGATCTGAAAGCAGAAGTTCAAGGGGATCTGAATATGATAAAAAGCACTATATGAAATTCTCAAAGAAGCAACAATATTTTACAAAGCAAAATACCAATTTTAAAATGATACAAACATGGATAAAATAATGAAATTTGCAGGTAAATGGATGGATCCAGAAACTGTTATACTAAGTGAAGTAACACAGACGCAGAAAAACAAACGACGTATGTTCTTCCTTATATGTGGGTCCTAGCACAAAATCCTTTTAAATTCCAGGTCCTTTTAATAAGATGATGCTGTACAGCAGTCCCTTCCATATTAAATAACTACCATCATCACAACTTCAGCTGAGTCTGATCGCTAAACATAGTCACAATTGGGCTTATTTAAGATGGTTGTGCTCATTCATTAAAAGAGCGCCAAGCACAGTCACCGGACCCTCACTGGAGTATCCAGCCACACTTCCCAGCTAACTGTATGTAATTTGACCCTCCTGGATTTGGGGAGGGCTAAAGTATACAATCTGGGGAAGGCTAGGAAGAGAAGGCATGACCCATGCTGGTTAAAGGCTAGCCAGTGTGCATATCCTCAGGTCATACATACACCTCATAAACCCCTTGGTTATCTTGGTTATCTTGGTAAATTTAAAAGAGAATAAGCATTGCTTAGCATCCCCAGGAAAAGAAGTTTCACAACTGGAAAATTTATTTGTTAATGCTAGTATGTTTCATAATTATTTTTTAAAAAAAGAAAATGAAAATGTAAAAGATGTTATAAGGATATAGGAATGGAGATATTTTCCAAAATTACAAAAAAAAATGAGAAAGCCTAAGCAAGTGATGAAGTTATGTTTAAGTTTGTTGTATATAAAGGATGGGACAAAAATAATATACACATAATCTTAAATTTTCTATGGTTGTAGTTTAGTCAACTAGTTTAAGGAAAAAAATATATGTCTAGTCAATGTGTATCTGAGAATATTTGGTCCTTTACCTAAGCCTTATCTACATAGCACATGATAATTAAAAGTATCAGACTGGTGGAACTAACCTTATCGGGTATTTATCAGCCATACTTTAAGGCCTATACTAATGTAGTTAGAAGGACATAAAGGGCAGTTTTTGCCCCTTGCCCTCCAAGGTCGACCAAGTTCCAAGGGACGATGGAACATCTCTCAAAATGTCCTGTAACTGTGGTGTGTCACCTGTCCTCTTTTTCAGGGAGGACATGGAGCCCCCACAAGATGGACTTGAACCAGTGTCGTCTACAAAGAGGAGGTTCAACTTAGAGGAAACATCTCATTCATGCTTCCAAGTGAAGCCAGACATGGTCAAGCAGGACCTTTGAGGTATCTTCACATAGATGGAACTGTTAAAAGAAAGGAGCCAGGAGTTCCTCCCAAGCCCATGTGACCACTGAGGAACAGATCCTCAAATGACCTTAAGTGTAAAAATAAATTGATTTATTTGGGCCAACTGTGTGGTCTTAAACATCCAAAAGGAAAGTACAACCAGAGAGTAAAGTGATCAGTACATTTCTTTAAGAGTTCAAGGGGTTACACATCCCAGACATCAGGCTTAAGTCTATATAAAGTTATTTAGACAATTATTTCTCACTGATGATTTTATTCCTTACCAGAAAGTGCTGCTCAGATGTAAGACTTCAAATCTTGGTCTCTAATACTGTAGTGCCCACCTGTAGCTAAGAGAGACAACCAGCTATTGTTCTAAAATGATGGCCAAATTTGTTTTCTCCCCCTATCTAGAAGCCTTTGAGAGGGAACTGACACTGATTCTAACCACTCCAACAGCTATCAAAATGCCTGAAAGCAAATCCTTAATCCATCACTCTAGAGTCCAGCTTTGGAAGACAAAAGAAAAATGAGAAAGAATCCAAAAGAGGGAATCTTTTGGAAGCCCTTGTCAAGAAATTCCAATGGACTCTCCTATGAACACTTGAAAATTGCCCTGTTCTGACTTTTTTCTAGTTTCCTGTCTAGAACTTGTAATGCTAATTACTCTTGCCTTTACTTCTCCCTCACATCTCCTAGTCACGATTCAAAGTCGTTCTTTTCCCCCTAGAGATAAGAGGTATACAATTTGGGAGTCTTTTAGATAGACCCACTGAAGGGATACTCCAATTGCCTCACCAAAAAGTTCTTCATACGGCACACACACAAACAGACACACACACACACACACACACACACACACACAACTGATAAAATCTCTAAATTGAAATACTATCCAGTGAAGGGTAGCTGATGAGCTTCACAAGATCGGTGAATTTCAAGAATAGGAGAGGAGCCCAACCCAAAGGCTTATAATATTCCATTTATTTACAGTGATGAACAGAACAGACCCATTTCTAAGGATCTGAGGTACGTACACAAGAGAGGTAGTCTATAAAGGGATGGTAGGAGGGAAGTTTTGGGGTGAATTCTCCATCTTGATTGTGGTAGTTAATAACTGTGTGCATTTGTCAGAACACAAATAACATTAAAAAAATAAAGTGTAATATTTATTCTATGTAAAACGAGAAAGCATGTGTAGAAGTGATCAATACAGGAAATAATGTCATTAATTATGATAGGCCTTAGCACAAATGACAGAACATATGAGCTCCAGTGGGGGGTGGCTATCGGTTGGTACCAATGGGGAAGGGGGTATAAAGCTGTTAAGATGTTATGTATGAAATACACAAAAATTCAATGAAAATTAAAAAACAAGTGTAGAAGCGATCAATACATATAATAATGTCATTATTTGTCATTATTTTATTATTAATATCATCATGCAAGTGGAGAATGGTCTAAGAGAAGTACAATTTTGATACTAGACAATGTGAATTCAATTTGAAGAAATGTAAAACCTCTAAAAGAGGCAGACAGAAACCCATTTGATAAGGGAGTAAATCAGGAAATAAATATTTGCTCATCTGAGAAGTCAAGAGTCAAATTGCCAAGATTTAGCTGATACACTCAAATTTTATCTGACTATGCCTCAGTAGGTAAAGGTTTCCCTTGGGTTGATGGGTTAGATGGGAAAGCAGTGGAAGCATCTGTGTTAAGTCCTATCCAGTCCAGCACTGGTACCCAGATATCCCTTGGTACAAGTTCATTCACTAGAGTCTAGTCGGTCTATCTAGAATCAGTTACTTGAAGAAGTTCTACTCTCCCTCACCCTGCAGTAATCATTTATCAATTGTCTTTGACTAAGGTTGGGTCCTGCTGCCCATTTCCCCTTTCTATACTGGGTTTTGTCTGATTGAGTCTGCATGGGTGTTGTGCACGCTGTCACCATTTTTGCAAGTTTATGAGCAAGTTCTCAGAGGCCTGACAGCTTCTGTTTCCTAATGTTCATGCACCAACCCTGGCTCTTACAGTCTTTCTGCCCTATCTTCTGCAATGGTCCCTGCACCCTGGGTGGAAATCTTGTGTGTGTGTGTGTGTGTGTGTGTGTGTGTGTGTGTGTGTGTGTGTGTGTATGTATGCGAGTTGGTTATGGGCAGGAGGAACAGGGGAAGGTTCTAAATTTGATTAAGATGTATTATATGAAATGCACAAAATATCAATAAAAATATTAAAAATAAGCATCTGTGACAGTGTTAGTTCTGAGTACTGTGTGTACACAAGTCACAAATCAAAGAAGACACACAAAGAAAGAACACAGGGAAAAGATGCAAGTAGGTTTGGAGGGGGGGAACCAAAGTACCTAGACCAAGGGCTCCAGACACTGAGGGATACAGGAGGAAGAATTGAGGATCTACTGAGAGATCCATCTTGACTCAGGCAATTAGATGTGTTGTCTTGGTATACATGGCATGACTTCATCCCTCCATTAACACGGATGTCAGCACAGTCACAAGCCACACATTTGCTGGAGGTCTACTCTCCTGGTAGGTAGGGAAGAGGACATAGAAAAGAGGGGAAGGAAAGAGGCATACACATGCATGTGACTCCACTGTCACTGACTCTGTATCAAGCTCAGTTTCCACTGATGACAAACAAAATACTGTCTGAATACAAATCGGGAAAAATTAAGTAGTGAGATGATTATCCCAAGGTGCATCTAGGACTGCTTAATGAAAATGGTATTTGATATGAATTGAAGAGATTTGTGTGCCAACAAATTGGAGACAGATAAAACAGGAAAGGGCAAGAGTGAGGGAGAAAAGGAGAAAAGAATGAGAAAGGCATTGGGAAGAAAGTATTAGAAATGAAAACAAAGAAAAAGATTACGGATGTGAAATGTGCACAAATGATGGAAGTAGTGCGTGTGATGTCATTGAATAGAAACATTCATAGGAAGGCTGTGATTCACATTTGTTGTGAAGTTCAAATTGGAGCCAGATACTAACTTCCCAGAGGCAAACAGATCCCAGAAAAATGGTTGTTCAATCTGGCTGGAATATCACTATTTCTGTTTGACTCCTTTTGTTTTCCTTTCCTTATTTTATTTATTTCTAAAAATATTTTTATGTCTTATAGAATAAAGTAGTAATTATCTATGTTGGAAGTGAAATATTTTCCTGGCATTCTGCTTTAGCATATTTTAATCTGATTATAATAAATAAATGCTTTATGAAAATGGGAATTTTTTATTATTTTATGTGTATGAGTGTATTGCCTCCCATGTATGGAAGTGCACTCCTGTCGTGCAATGCCCACAGAGGTCAGAAGAGGGTGAAGGATCCCTGGAACTAGAACTACAGATGACTGTATGCTGCCCTCTAAGTGTTGGGAATCAAACCTGGGTCCTCTCCAAGAGTACCCATTGCTCTCAATTGCTGAGCCATCGCTCCAGCCTGCAGTTTTTTCCTTGTTAAAAAAAAAAGCTATTTTCAATTAAGATTTCTAACTAGATTCCAAATTTGGAAAAACATATCTAGTAGAAAGCAAATGGCAAGAATCATAATTAAAAGGCAGCTACCTCTTGTCTTTCTGAGGATGAAACACAGTTTGGGGAATTATTTTTTTATTTTCTTCTTCTTTTTAAATAGTAATTAAAATTGAAAGATGTCAAATTCATCTAGAAAGCCCATGCACTGTTTTACATGTATGCTAACACTCTTCGTATACGTATAAATTAACTCTAATTCTCAAAGTCCTTGAGACTTTTATTGTTGTAAGTAAAAAACTCCAGAGATTATACAAGATGAAGCATTTTTTAAAACACTAAATCATTCATTACCCTTATCCATTTCCTCTTTAAGAGGTTTATTTTCTATGTTCCTAGAGCCTTAGGTGTAGAAATTGCACTATAGATGTGTCACTTAGGGCTGAGCATCTCATAGACATTATTCTCTGCATGTGACCAGTCCTAGAACTCTGCAATAGTTTCTGTTACAGAAAAACCTCTTTGATGAATGATGAGAGGTATACTTGTCTGTAAATATAAGGATGTATATTTAACATACAGTAAGAAATCACTTTTGTCTAATGATATGACAGACACATCTTTTTTCTCTAGGATAATGATGTGACAGACACATCTTTTTTCTTTAGGATGTATGACCTCTCTAGCCTAGTGTATTTGGCTATGTTTATAGTACCACACATGAGTTCCCTCCCATTGAGCAGGTCTTAAGCCCAATTAGGCTGCTGTTGATTACTCAAAAGATACAAGTGCCACTATTGCACAAATAGTGATACTTTGCTAGGCCAGAAGTTGTTTGTTAGGCTTTACAGCTAGGTAGAACCATTGATTTGTTTTCTCACTTACAGATTGAATAGTATCCTCTTAAACTATGAGAGCTAGTCTTCAGGGAGGAGGCTTCCAGGTCAGTTTCAACTCCAATGCTCCAAGTCCAGTGTATGAAGTATATCCTGTCTTCTGCAATATGATCTTACTTTCCTAGTCTTGAAGACAATCAAGAGCTATGACAATATCCTGTGTTGTTTGGGGGAGTCTTTTGGACTACCTTGACCAATAACTTAAAGGGAAGTTTCTCCTGTCAGGTACCATGTTTCTTGTTATATACACTTCAGTTATACACATGCACATGCGCGTGCACGCACACGCACACACACATACACAGGATGGTATGTGATTTTTTTCCATAGGTTTTTGAACTATTATATTTTGTTCTGTTTTATAATACTACCAAAACATTACTCACCTCTCTCTTCTCCTGTATAACCTTCCCTCCTCCCTCCCCAGTTAATGTATCTTCATTTTCTCCATTTTCCCTTGATAACACCTGTCTCCTATTTATTCACCTTCCTCATGCTCTGTCTTCCCCCTTACTCTCATGGTTATTTATATAACCCTTCATTTTCTCAGCTCTCACTACTGAAACTTCATACAAAAGATGCTGATTAACATAGAAAGACACAACTGGCTAAAATGTAGAGAATAAGAGTCTGCAGAGTGAATGTCCTTGGCTAGGACTCCTGTATTAAACTTCTGCCACCCGGGGCTCAGGGACCATTATGAAAGAGGGGTTAGAAGTACTGTAAGAGCCAGGAGTGGTGGATAACCACAAGGAAACAGAATTTTCCAGGCAGCTAGGAAATTGCTTATATGAACTTACAGCAATAGTGTCAAAATTCACAAGACCCATGCAAATTCAAAGGAGACAAAAACTGAGCAAACAACTGGGGAAATGGGTAAGAAGCCCCAACTTTAGTTGAGGAACTATTGGCAACTGATCACTGATGGGTGAGAGAGAGTTGGTCTTTTTTAAGGGAGTAATGTGAAATAGGCTGACTAGGCTCCACAGGATGAACTCATACAGAGAAACATCTGGGGACACAAAGTTGACTCAACACGGCTTAATGTATATGACAGAACACATGAAATCTGGTGGGAGGGGACCTATGGGGAGTGCAGATAGGGGAGGGATTCTAAATATGATCAACATTTATTATATGAAATGCACAAAAACTTCAAAAAAAATTTAAAAGCAACACATGGTATATCAAGCAGCTCTTAGTTGATGACTTCTGCAATGTCCCTGCTTCTGCTCTGCCTTCCGAAGAACTGGGTTCTCTCATCTTTTCTTAAACCTGTTTGCCCATATTGTTCAAATAAAGTAGCATTTCTCATAGAAAAGAGATTTGTTTTATTGCGGGAGAGGAGAGCTTAAATTATGAGAAACTTGAAAATCAAGAACAAGCATTTTTGATGGAAAGAAATGAGTCAGATTAGTTGAGATGTAAACAGTATTTTTGTGGTTTTCCTGTGTTGATTTGACTTTTTTAAAAGCTAATTTTGTTAATGCTGATATTAAAAATTATTTGCTAGGCTCTTATTCTAGAGCTTCATATTGGCATTGAAAGCTGTATCTTCACTTTCAAATATAATGAGTATTTGAAACAATTAGGCATGTGATACATTGGTCAAGAAAAATCCTATGCTGGAAAAAGTTAAACCATTGAGACAAATATGTTTTTTTCCTTGGCTTGAATTAGCTGGGTCCTAGGGAACTTCGTAAAGTTTAATGTGCATAGGCATGAAATAGGTCACATTACCTAAAAGCAGGTCAGTCTCAGGAATAAAAGCAATATCTTAAAATGGATATTTCCAAGACAATTTTTGAAACAATTCACACTACACTCCCAAAAATAGCTTTGGGAAATAGTGAGATAAATAAAGGCACACAAACTAAATGCAGTTACAGAAGTTCATGTATCTTTGTTGGGTTTGCTTCTGTTCTTTACTGCACAGCATCTCAGAATCTATAATGCTGACTTGTGCTTAAAGTTCTTGAGAATTTTACAGTCCAGAAATTTTCAAACTTTCTTGACCTCAAACCATGCTATCCAGAGCAATTCAGGGAAGTAGTGTTCAAAGGAATGAACACATTGACCACTTCCCTGCACAGAATGATTATTTATGCTGTACTTCCCCAGGAGATGAAATGCAAAGTTTGGGTGAAATGGACAGATCTGAAACTACCTGCATTCAGGAGCTCAAGAGAGCAAACACATGATGCATAACACAGAGAAACCACAGGTTGAACTTGACAGGCAGAACTAGTCTCAAGATACCTTATGATAGACAGTAAGCCTGTCAGGTCAGGCCAGTCCTCACTTTCATCACAAACTTGTCTTATGTCTGTCTTTACCTTTGTGATGGTGCTGATATCACATTGTCCTTCCTTTTCCTTCTTTTTCCTTCCTTCCTTCCCTCCCCCCTCCCTGCCCACTTCCCTCCCTCCCTTCATTCCATCCCTCCCTCCCTCCCTCCCTCCCTTCCTTCCTCCCTTTTTTCTTTCTTCCTTCATTTTTGTTCTTCCTCCTCCTCCTCTTCCTTTTCCTTCTATTTTATATTCAGTGTTTTTCTCAATTTGACTGGATACCTTTATTCTCACACTTCAGGACTTACTTTAAAACTCATCTTCTAGAAAAAAAATTTATACCGTTTACTCAACTACACTAGACTCTTATCTCTCACAATATACCATAACATGAGGGGGAAACCCTGCAATTTTCCTCGAAAGCAGTTATCAAAGCTTTTTCTCATATGCTGATGTTTGCTTATGTCAAGTTTCCTCCACTGGAGGCAAGAGGGCATGGCTATGTTGTATAATCACATAAGATGACTTCATAGAGCTCTATGACAGGTGATAATAATTTGCTAATTATTTCACATTTTGGTCAAGACCTCACCTACCCAAAACCCTAAAATTATTACTTAAACATATGCACAGAAACTAATTCCTCTCCAGGGTATGGTTAATTACATTTTAGTATGCATTAATACCTCTTCTAGGGCACCAAACTGTCATCAGCACAAAATATATTATCAATAAAGAGACTATAAGCTTGAATTTGTAATCAGTGCAAATGATTATCATGTACTGATTATGGGAAATGATTCCTGTACCTGGTTTATGCTGTATTTCTCAACAGCTCCGCTCTTTGTTCTTTTTCTGTTTTCAGGGATCTGCAGAGGACAAAAGATTAAGGGATTAGGATTTTGTGTTCCAAAAAAATGAAGTACTCATGAAAACACACCTTCTAGTATGTGTATAATGTACATCATTACAAACTTGGGGGAATGATCAACACAGCATCCGTAGAACACAGCTCTCATTTATTCCAAGTGACTTTATCCCTGAAGCTCACACAGCTTCACTAAAATTATAATTGACCCTTATGTCCTACACTCCATTAGTCATTGCCAGACACTGTCCTAAGTTGCATAGATTAATGCATTCATTTCTCATAACCACAGGGCAACACGAGGTTAACTCAGTAAGTCTCCATTACGAAAATCCCACACATTCCAAAACAGCCTATCTTCAGTACTGGCATTTGATGGGCTGCTGCAAGATGAACTCTGAATTCTTGATAAATGTGCTTTTTGTGACACCTATGCTGATCCAGGTGGCCAGGTAAGTTTATTCTAAAATATGACTTAGAATGAATACCAATACCTGTCATCATTGAGGGAAAGAGACATGGGAATTGAAACAGCTGAGATCAGTCATTTCACAGAAATAGACCCATTTAACTAACCTCATCTAGGACTTTGGAGTTCAGAGTCTGACTTAGCTAACATGGTTTACCACACTTCACCCATGGTACATGCTTTTGCTGAGAGCTCTAGGCATGTTCCTATGTGACTCCACTGAAAGGAGACACCTTGAAATCTGTTCCTGTTATGGCTTCATGAACCTTGTCTCTTTACAAATCAATCTGTATTCTCCCACTGTAGTAAAGCATGAATAAGATTATTTAGTTTTTCTGAGTCTCAGAAGATCTTCTAGTCCCTGCCTGAAGGACATAACCACTCCATGATTTACGAATCACTATTAATACCCACAAGTTTAGGTAGAGAATTGCGTGAACAGAGGTCAGGTGGCTCAGAGTCCCACAGTTTGTTGGAATAAGCACAACATTCTTGATCAAAATTTTTGACATTTATTTTATCACTATGTCATGTTTTTCAGTTATAGCATTTGTTTAATAAACCATGCAATAAATGTATTTTAAAATGCCACCTGACCCATTCCCTGTATTTATAATAATGATAAATTTTAAATTTTGTCATCAATTACAAAGATTTCACTTTATCTATCAAAAGGAAAAAATAATTAACATGTGCCAAGACCTTGGATTTGATCCATAGAATTGAAAAAAGTACTTTATTGGGTTATATTTATTCCTTAACTATGATACTGTTTTCAAAACAAATTTCCTCTGATTGTGACAACAATGCAGAAAAACATATGATTTTTCTCTTCCACATAATCATCCTTCTCCATTCTACAGTCAGCCCTTGATATTCCTGGGATATTGGCTTCCAGGACTCTTCATGGGTACCAGAATTTGTAGATATTCTGGTTTCTTATGTGAAGTGGTGAGGTGTTTGCATACGATACGCAAAGCCTAGCTGTACCTAGAGTCATATATAGGTAATTTATGATTCCTAATGCAGCGCACATGCTGTGGAAAAAGTGATGCTATCTTGCTTAGAGACTGAAAACAAGGAAGAAAGTCTGTGTTCATTCAGTATATATGCAATGTAAAAAATTAAATGCACAACTATCTGAATGCCAGGATGTAGAGTCCATTGATACAGAGGACCAGTGTCATATAAAGATTTATATGCAGAGATTAAACTAAAATTAGTAAATTTTAAGTCAAATCAGCCAAATTTAAGGAAAGAAAATACTTTACCTCAAATTTTCTTAAAGTTTCTTATTAAATAGTGTGTTTTTATATAGCGTTGCTTTGACAATATATGCTAGAAAAGTTTCAGAAAAGGAAAATTGTGGTGTTAGTCAAATAGTCATAATTAAAGAAAATACATACCATCAATTGATACAAAACAATAAATAATATACCAGCTACATAAAAATGTCATATACTTGTTAAGCTTTTATTCAGGACATTACCAAATATATTTTAGTCTATTTAGGTATGGATATTATGTATCTGAGATAGTTGCTTTATCCTAACACTTGAACAAAATCACAAGTTTCTATCTTTTTAAAATCTACCCAATCACTATGGAAATCAATATAGAAAACTCTTTAAAAACTAAAAATAAACGTATGATATGACCTGGTTATACCATTTCTTGGCATATACCCAGTGAACTCATCCCACTATGAAGATCCTTGCAAAGCCGTGGTTGCTGCTCTTTTCACAATAGCTGAGAATTGGAAAGAAACTAAATGTCTGTCACTGATGAATGAAAAATGAAAATATGATACATTTACACAATGAAGTTCTACTCAGCAGTAAAGAAAAATGAAATCACGAAAATTTTCACATAAATGGATGGAACTAGAAACTTTTATTAAGTGGAGTAGTAACACAGACTCATACAAACACATGACATATGTTCTCTCTCTTTTGTGATTCTTAGATCCAAATTTCTAGATGTGAGTATACATCCTGATGTAACCACAAGAGCCAAGAAAAGGGAAAGGAACCATGAGGATACGGGGAAGAATGAGCTCAAGAGAAGGGACAGTAGAAGAAAGGTGTTTCTCAGTGGGGAATGGGAAGGGGGGGACTTTAACTGGGTAGGGAGTAGCAAGGGTTATACAGGGGGAGTAAGAAGAGGAATAAATAATACTTAGATTGTATGAAAACCAGAGGAAAATGTATTAGTTCAAAGTCCTACTGAAAACAAACATACAATAAATAATAGAGTGCATGTGTACAGCTAAAGGCTATATAACATAAAACACAGTGCTGGACAAGAGAAATCGCCCTTCAAGTTGCTGATCAGGGTCATCCAAGAGACCCCCAAAGTAACACAGGCTATTGCTACAGCTCTTGATTGCTTCCCAGAACTTTAAATTAAGACCCTATTGTTGAAGACAGGCCACACTTTGGGCACAGGACTTAGAAAATGGAGCTTTACTTGACTTGAAAGCCTCCTCTCTGAAGAGTAGCCCTCATGGTATCGGAGGATATTATAGAAGTTGTCAAGGGAGAAAAACCAATCAATGATCCTACCCAGCTGTAAAGACTAATAAACAACGATGACTGTCCCAGCTTACTATTGCTATTGGTGCAGTAGTGGAACTTTTATTTTGTGGGTAATCAACAACTGCCTAATTGGGAGTAAACTTATGTGTGGTACTGTAAACATAGCCAAATACACATGACTGGAGAGGTCAAAGATCCTAGAGAAAAAACTATTTTTTGCCACATCCCTAGACAAATGCACTTTCTTACTTTGTTCTAAATATGTATCCTCATATTTACAGACACCCCTCATGAAAGAAGTTTCTTTTTGCAACAGATGGAGACTATTACAGAGTTTCAGAACTTGTCAAATGCAGAGAATAAGTGTCTATGTGATGCTTAACCCTAAGTGACATATCTATAATGCAACTTTTACACATAGGAGAAATGGATCTCTCAAATCTTACCAGAGAAGTTTCCTTGTGCATACAGCAGATGGTGATTAACAGAGAAACCCATAATTTTCTAAAGTGTACAGGACAAGTGGCCACAGAGTGTTTATTCTTGATTAGGACACCCATTTCAAACCTCTGCCTCCCAAGGCTCAGGGATTATTGCAGGAGGCCAAAAAGATTGTAAGACCATAGGTGGTAGATGACCACAAGGAAACAGTCTTCTAGACAGCTGGTTTGTTATTCATATGAAGTCACAGCAATGGTGACAGAATGCACAATCCTATGCAAGTTCAATCTAGACAAATTCCCAACATAGAAATGAGGAAGCAGGTAAGAAATCTCAACCCAATATAAAGAACATTTGGCATTGATGGCATTGAGAACATTTGGCTGTTGGGAGAGGGAGAGAGAGTGAGTTACAAGGATAGAACTCCCATGGGCCCAGTGGACGAAGCTACACTAAAGCACATTTGGGAACACAAATCAGACTAGTCCATGTCATATGTATAAGAGAGTAAATTATTTTGCTCCAGGGGCAGTGGGTAGAGGTGTGAATAGATGAGGGCATCTAAATACTATCAAACTATATTGTATGAAAATCATAGACATTCAATAAAACTAAAATAAGTCTACCCAAAGCTTCACATTGAACATCCTTGTACATGCTGCACCTAGAAGTTTCTAATCCTTTTCATCAATACAAAATTAATACCATTACATCCACAGATGTGATGAGTCTACTTTAAGATTATAGTATGGCTCTTGTGCTGGATAGCTTTAGTGTCAACTTGACACGCCTGGGTTGAGGGAGCCTCAACTGGGGGATTTCCTTTATTGGACTGGCCTGTGGCCATGTCCATGGGGCACCTTCTTGATTGTTGAGTGCTGTGGGAGGGCCCAACCAACTGTAGGTGGTGCCACCTCTGGGCAGGTGGGCCTATGTCACTTAAGAAAGTAGGCTGATCAGGGGCCAGGGGAGCCAGCCAGTGAGCAGCCTTCCTCCATGGCCTGTGCTCCAGCTCCTGCCTCCAGGTTCCTGCCCTGAGTTCCTACCTTGGGCTCCCTGATGAACTGTGACCTGGGAGATATAAGCTGAATAAACCCTTTCCTCCCCAAGTTGGTAGTGGTCAGAGTATTTTGTCACAGCAATGAAGAAACAAAGCAGGGCAGCTCTTCAGTGGTAAAAATATTCTCATGCAGTCTGTAGAAATTGGTACCAGAGAGTGGGATATTGCTGTGACAGACCTGACTTGGTGTTTTTGCGAGGACTGTGGAAACATTCAGAACTTTGGGCTGGAAAAGCCATTGTGTGCTTAGAGTTTGTTGCTGTGGAGCTTGGAACAGTTATATTGAAAGAGTTGTGGATGATGGAGGTCTGGCTTGTGATGTTTCAAAGGGAAGCAGAGACTATCAGGGCTGTTCGTGTGAGATTTTGAATTGAGAATTTGTGTGTTCTGGTCAGCTGGGACTGAAGAAACAGATGTGATTAAGAAGAGACCAGAACCTGAAGTAAAACCTTTGTTTTACTGGGACAATTGATGCTGGTTAGCTGGGACTGAAAAATCAGCTCTAAGTAACATCATTGTGGTGAAATCTTCTGGGAGGTATTTCCTCAGGGTCAGCACACAGAGGGGGACCCAAGCCTCCATCACAAACTAGAAGCAGGACTTGGTAGTGTGTAAGAGGCTCCTGCATGGTTCTGGTGTTGAAAGCGTGAAGGGGTCACAGAGAGCAGCTGAGGCTTGGCACTCTGAAAGGCCAGGAAAGCCCATAGGTGAAAGTTCAGCTTCAGTTGCAGTGAAGACCTGAGGATTGAAGGAGTCATGGAGAGAATCTGAGGCTTTGCACCCTAACAGGCAAGAAAAGGCCATTGGTGAAGGTGTAGCCTCAGTTTTAATGGAGACCCCAGCTTTTTGGAGATGCTGGGACCATGAGACAACCACCAAGGGCAGCAATAGGTATGGAATGGAGCTGGCCTGGGTTTGAGAGACGAGCTGTGTGTTCTGTGCATGGCAGAGCCAGAGAAGTGGACCTGCCAGATTCCTTTGGAGTCCAGAAGATCATGAGTGAATCCCAGATGTCCAGCACTGAGCTACTTTGCTGGACTTTGGTTTTGCTTAGGTGTGCCAGATTCTTCCCTTTGAAGAATTTTTGTTTTGGATTTTACAGAAGCCCACTCACAGTTAAGAGACTATTAAAAGAGACTATGGACTTTTAAGTGTTTGGATTTTTTAAGGACTGTGGGGTTTTTAAGGTTTTACTGTCTTATGTTATAATGTTAATGTTAACATCATATCTTGGGAACAAGAATTGGAAAGGTTATGGTTTAATAGTGATGTGTTTGTGTGTCAAGTTGACAAGGGGTCAGTTGTGCTGGATAGCTTTAGTGTCAACTTGACACCACCTGGGTTGAGGGAGCCTCAACTGGGGAATTGCCTTCATTGGACTGGCCTGTGACCATGTTCATGGGGCACCTTCTTGATTGCTGAGTGCTGTGGGAGGGCCCAGCCCACTGTGGGTGGTGCCACCCATGGGTAGAGGGACCTATGTCACTTAAGAAAGCAGGCTGAGCAGGGGCCAGGGGAGCAAGCCAGTAGGCAGCCTTCCTCCATGGCCTGTGCTCCAGCTCCTGCCTCCAGGTTCCTGCCCTGAGTTCTTACCTTTGGCTCCCTGATGAACTGTGACCTGGGAAATGTAAGCTAAATAAACCCTTTCCTCCCCAAGTTGGTAGTGGTCAGAGTTCCTACCTGGCTCCCTGATGAACTGTGACCTGGGAAATGTAAGCTAAATAAACCCTTTCCTCCCCAAGTTGGTAGTGGTCAGATTATTTTGTCACAGCAATGAAGAAACAAAGCAGGGCAGCTCTTCAGTGGTAAAAATATCCTCATGTGGTCTACAGTGTCCAAATAAGTAATTAAATATTTTTTAATACAAGTAATCATACAGAAGAAGGTAAGTCCCTCGCACAATGATGATTACATATGTTGAAATAAACAGGATAATTGTGTAAGTCCAAAGGATAAAAGTTTTCGGTGCAGAAAGATCAACTGTGGTACATGAACCTGACCTTTTCAGGCTTGTTTTGTCCTCATTATGGTTATATTAATCACTTATTAGCTCACATTATGTACCAAGACCTAATACTTACTCAAATCTACTGTAAAGCACAGACCTCTTAAATAAACACCACATAGACTTAATGCATATAATAGGCCTTTTAACACATCATTTCCTTTACGATGAGCTATCAAATCGAGTATTTTCATTAATTAAAGCATGAGTGTTTTGTTTTGAAATACAGCACGGTTCTATTTTAAATAACTTCAGGGTGTAAGACTGGATCGAACGTTGTTATTTATGGTTAGAATGTGGCATATTCAAAACAGTTGAAATGGCACCATTTGGGCTTCCTCCTCCTGTTATAGAAGTCGGTATATTCTTTGTTCTCTGTATCCATGTGCTGTGTGCTCCTGAAAGGAATGCTGGTCACACTCAGTCTTTTCTTCTGCCCTAGAGACCTAGGGATATGTACAAGAATATACCTAACATCAAAGCTGCCTTTTCTAATAGGCTCTGTGGAAGAAACCTGAGCTTTGGATGTTTTACACTGAACTGAGACATCCTGGGTGAGCCCATATAAGAGTCTCATGAGTGAAATTTTTTTTGGGCTACTGTGTGCAAAAGAAAGGAGCTGAGAAGGGTGGAGTTGAGAAGGGGTTTGTGGTTAGGGAGAGCATGCCAAGTACGGTGAGGAAATCTGAAGTATGAGCCTCTCTTTGGTTCTGAGAGCCAAAACAAAACAAAATACTGCAAAAAACAACAAAAAAAACTTTGTTCCCTACAAGTGCCAGCATTTAACAAACAGCTTCATGTGTTATCTATACATAGATATTAAATGCTATGATAATCAACTGCTTCTAAACTAGAGGTAAAAATTCAATCTCCAACAGCAAATTTCTAAAATCTTTCTATTTCCATCCTTTCTTGTAGTAGCAAAGTGCAAATTCTCTGTCATTGATGTGCTCAATACAGCTTTCAGTGCAAATGAAAAATAACTACAAATATATTCCTAGTAGACTTAATGAAGTAAGACAAGCATATTCCCAGGATACACTTTTCTATGTAATAGCAATAAATAGAAAACAAAGTTTTCACAAAATATAAGAATGCAAATTCCCAATAGTAGCAACAATAACTTGAATCACTACATCAGTATCAATAAAATCAATAAAATACTTATGAATAACAATGTAAAATTTATTAAAAATGCTGTAAAGAGAAATAAGGAGCAATAACACAAACACGGATAGGAAAGTACTTACAATAAAAGTATCAATTTTTACAAAAATTAACTTTTGTTTTAAACACAATCCATTTAAAAATTATAGTGGGATTCATTTTTACAGTTTTTATAACTTTCTGAAGTTCATTTGAAGAACGAGCTGTGATTCCTAAAGAAAATTCTCCTTTTTTTATGTTTATGAGTGTTATGCCTGCAGGTAGGTAAGTACTCCCATGCCATGCAGTGCCTGCAGAGGACAGAAGAGGCTGTCCGATCCCCTGGAACTGGAGTTACAGACAGTTGTTAGCTGTCATGTGGGTATTGGGATTTGAACCTGGGTCTTCTGTAAGAACAGTGTTCTTAACCGCTGAGCCATCTCTCCAGCCTCATAAAGAAAACTCCTATTGTGACTACTAAGATGTTTTGTTCTAAAAATAAAATATATTATTGTTACATAGTATTTGACATGGCACAGAAATGGCTCTGAAATTGATATATATGTTAGTAGGAAAATAGAGGGAATCACATAAGCTATTTTATGGATCCTTTCATTCAACAAATACATGTAATGCCTGACATTTTCCAAGCACCAAGAGACTTATTAAAGGACAGAAAAATTCCTGCTCACTTCCACTGAGTGTACTGGCAACAGACCTAATTGTTATTAGGTCATAGACTTTGATATAAATAGACACAGGACTCCATGGAAGTACATGGAAAGGAAACCTAAATGCAGTATAATAAAAGAACTATAGATGAATGAGACACAATGCACTTAATAGTTTTTCAGAAAATGGTCTAAGTTTCAGAAATAAATTCAAATATGTCCTATTAGGCCTAGATAGCAATTCCAGATATATTATAGAAGTAAATACAAGTAAAATTCAACATAAAGTTAATACACAATTTTCAAGAGATCAAGTGTACCTTGGAAATTTTAAGGTCAGACAAAGAAAATGCCTGGCACATTCCATTAATAAAACTTCTCTAAATTATAAACACAACAAAATAAAAGTAGATACTAATATTATAACAAATGCACAATACCAAAATGTACTTTATAAAAATACTGAATACTAAGTGATAAGTAGTCAAAAGATACTTCACAATGATAAAGGAACTGGCTGATGAACATGTGGAAATGTGGCTAAACTTCTTAGTATCCAAGGAAGTAACTACTAAAGCAAAACCCAAAAATATTTCATATAATGAGTTAGCAAGGGAGGAAAATTTTCACCCTTGAGGCTATTTTGAGATTGCTTTGACTATCGTTTTCTTGCATCCACAAAAGAATTCTCTAAGAACTTAAAAGCGATTTTGCCCCATTGCAGGACATATAGAAGCATTCACATTCCATGTAGTTAGTGCATGAAGCATATTTTAAGCACATTGTCTCTTAATACCCATTTAAACATTTTTTAGGTAATAGACCATGGCGCATTCATCATCGTCTTAAAGGTACCACATCAAATTTTTGGAATAACTATGTTGAATAATGGAAAAATTCAGGTTGTTTCTTCATGAAACATCAGCAAAAGAGTGGCACTGGCTTCTTGAGTTTATATTTTTCTGTGAACGAATTTCAATTCTTAGATTCTATCATAGGAAAGGAACCACAAATAAAGGGGAAAAATAAGGCAGGTATGGTGGCTCACACCTCAATCATAGCAGTTGGGAAGCTGGAGAAAGAGATGCACAGCAAATTTGAAGCCACCCAGGGCTACATAGCATGTTCCAGGTCAGCCAGGGTTATAGTGTGAGATCTTCACACACACACACACAGAGAGAGAGAGAGAGAGAGAGAGAGAGAGAGAGAGAGAGAGAGAGAACAAAACACAAAGAGAAGTAAAAGAAGGCAGGAAGACAGGAAGTCCGGGAGACAGGAAGGCAAAAAAGAATTTCTGCTGTATGTGTTAAGTGGGCAAAAGTGGATTCTAATTAAATATTTAATGATATAGATATATTTGAAATACTGCATTATATTAACATGGTGGAATATGTCATCATTTTACAGCTATTCATGAATAGTTGAAGATTTGCAAAGGTTTAGAGTACAATGTTTAATGTTCAAAGTATTCAAAGTTGTCTGTTTCTTTTATTACTTTGGTATAGTAAAGCAAGTAAGACTCAGCAGATAATCGCATCTTCACTCCTCTGTCTCCATTAAGATACTTAGTTTTCTCATTTATAAAATGAGAAAGTAATAAAGATGACACTGTGTTTTTTAAAATGCTATTGCGTTTGTTCAATAATAGAATTAGAAAATGTCAGTGGTGTTCACAGAATATTCAAGATTTCATAGTTTCAGCTGTTGCATTTGTTTTAGCTACTAAGCAAGAACAAGATCTAAGTACACAAGGAAGTTTCCATGATACTATTGCAAGATGTTGAAGAAAGTAGCTGTATGGTTGTTTGGCTGCCCAGAACCTTTGAAAGATTGATTGATTTTACATCTGGAAAATGTCCCACCTCGTAGGTTTACACATCACCAAGATAGATATCCAGAAACCATTTCTAAGTCTTTCTCACAATTTGAGTGTTAAGTATGTGACCTGATCTCTTTTGATGTCATCATCCAGACTGTCAGATGAGAAATGTATGCTTCACAGAAGTCATCTGGCTGTCTATTCTTAGAAGTGACACCTCTGCCAGCTCTGAGGCAGTGGGGCAGAAGCTCAAACCTCAAGCTCAGTATCAACAATATGGGCAGAGACTTATGAGCCAGCAATAGCTAAAAGTGCTCCCTGGACCAGGGATTACGTGCATGTAATTGGGCATATAGCTCCTCAGCTGCAGGCCTCCAGACATGAGCCTCACTATTTGTTTCAGTGGAAGCTAAATAATGCTGCCTTGATTACCTCCTTCTTATAAACACACACACACACACACACACACACACGCACACACAAGCTCCCCAAAGTAATTGGGCCCTGGGCACCATTCCAACTGTGCCTGTTGAGTAAGTCTACCCTACTGAGTGTCTTCAAATAAAATATGGTCTTCTCTTTAAAGTAAGTAGACTTTGTTCTATGATTGCAGCTATAATACATGAATATACAGATGCAAAACCATTGTTTACTATTTAAATTTTAAAAGGTATTCTTACATTCTTTTAAAAATTATATATCACTTTTTAAAGAGGAAATTTATGTAAAAATGAAACTCTGACCAATTAATATATTATCAGTAGCTTAGGGAAATGGTTGAAAATCCATTCATAGCTCAGAATGTCTAGCTAGCTAGGCAGGCCCATGGTCCTTGATGGGCCTGCTTAGCTAGAAAGACATTCTAGCTAGGTAAATCACTGTACAGAGCTCAGTAAAGCACTGTGTCAGAGAGCAATTGTAGAGAAAGATGTCATTGTGTCTAATCACTCATCTGACGTTTGTGTCACCTTTACCCTGTGTCTTGATCACATTGTTGCCCACAGGAGTACAGAGCTCAGTAAATCACTGTGTCAGAGAGCAAATCAGATATCTTATGCCTTGACTGACTTTGTTTTACTTTTGACATGAAACTGATAAGAGATTAGGACTTTTTGTTGTTATTGTTTCTTATGGTTTGTGGGGGTAGGAGTTAAATTCAGGATCTTGCTTACCTACTACTTACTGCTAAGCTATATCCTCAGCCCCTTGCTTTGTGATTTTTGGCATGATTTTTAAAAAAATATTTTATTTATTATTTTTATTTTATGTGTATGAGTGTATTGCTTGCATACATGTGCATGCACTTGTGTCGTGCAATGCCATGGAGGTCAGAAAAGGACTTCAGATTCCCCTGGAACTGGAGTTAAGGACAGTTCATAGCAGCCATGTGGGTGCTGGGAATCGAACCCGGGTCCTCTGCAAGAGCAGTCAGTGCTTTTAACCCCTGATCCATCTCTCCAGTGTCTTTGGCATGATTTTTTAAAAAAACGTTGAGCATCATCATCGATGAGGGGTCAGAAAGATTGTAGTCACAGAGAAGAGCATTATGTAATGCTGCCTTCCGTGGATGACATGTTCATTGAAACCACTACCACACAGCAGAGTGACTACCTGCACAAGATGACCTCCCTCCTGCCCCCCCACAAAGAAATTAAATAAGAAAAGTATTAGTTTGGAAGAAGAAAGTGTTCTGCAGGAGTGGGAGGGAGAAAAGAGAGGGGATGAGAACATAAGTGTAATACGTTGTATTCTGTGAAAATTTTAGAAACTTAACTGAATACACATTGCTGAAGGGCTGCAGATGTGGTCAGTTTCTTCCCCAGCACTAGGTGGTGAGTGAAGGGGGGGATAAAGATTCTGACTATTTCATGTGGTTTCTTCCAGACATGAGAGCTCTCTTCATTCCCAGGAATTTGTTAAGGGATTCCTTTAATCCATTTTGAGATCAGGAATGGCAATGCCTCCAGCAATTCTTTCATTGTTCAGGATTTTTTTTGACTATCCTGTCCCCCCCCCTTTTATTGTGTGTGTGTATTCCCATATAAAATTTGAGATTATTTTTGAATTCCAGTGAAGAATTGTGATGGAATTTTGATGAGTATTGCATTGGATTTAAAGATTGGTTTTGGTAGGATGGCAATTTTTGCAGTATCGGTCCTACTGATTCATGAGCATGGGAGGTTTTCCATCTTCTAGTATCTTCTTCAATTTCTTTCTTCATTGTCTTAAAGTTTTTATTATATAAGTGCTTTACTTCCTTGGTTAGATATATTTCAAGATATTTTATGGTTTGTGAGGTTATCATCATTGGGATTGTTTCTTTTATTTTTTTTCAATACAATTGTTGTTGTTATATAAAAAGGATACTGATTTTGTGTGTTAATTTTGTATCCTACTACTTTTCTGAATATGTTTATCAGTTCAAGGGGTTTTCTAGTGGAGTACTTAGGGTCATTCATATATAGAATCATATCGTCTACAAATAAGAATACTTTGACTTCCTTTCCAGTTTGTATCCCCTTTATCTCCTTCATTTGTTTTATTGCGAGCTAAGACTTTTATCACTGTATTGAATAGGAATAGAGAGAGTAGACATCTTGTCTTGTTATGTGTTTGATGGGAATGCTTTTGTTTTTCAGTCCATTTAGTGTGATTTTTGCTAGATTTAACATATGACCCAGATATGCCACTCCTGAACATAAATCCAAAAAATATATCTTACTATAAAGATATTTTTTCATCCATGTTCATTGCTGCCCTTTTAATAATAGTTGGGAAATGGAAACAACCTAGATGTCCATCAGCTGATGAATGGATAATGAATGTGTGGTATATTTACACAATGGAATAATATTCGGCTGTCAAAAATGAAATTGTGATACTCACGGGTAAATGAAAGGAAATAGGAACAATTATCTTGAGTGAAGTACTCCACACTCAGAAAGACAAATATCATATGTTCTTTCTCATAGCTTGATGTTAGCTTTATATTCTTAGATACGTTTATTTAAATTGGAAAATCAAGAGAGGTCAGGAAAAAAATAAATGTCCAAGGGGAGGGAAACTTCCCAGGGAATATAGTATGCAGTGATATATGGGAGAAAAGGGAAATAATAGAGTGGGAAGGGTTAATTGGGTAGGGAATGGGCGGGAAGGGCAGAAGCGGGAGTATGGAAAGGGGTAACTAACGCTAAAGGCCACATGGAAACCCATAACGTGAGAAGCTTATTAAAGTATGTATACATTATAAAAGGAGGTTAAAAGGAATCTTCTTATAATAAGTGGACATTGCCTCTACTGGACATCTTAGGCTAGCAAAGTAAAACTCAATGACAGGAATGGACTCCCTCATTTGAAGTCATTGATCAGGGGTTCCACAGACCTTCCAATAATATTGGCCACTGCTCCTGTTCTTGGTTACCCACCAGAACCTGATGGTAAGACCCTACTGCTGAAGATACTACATATATAAGGTGTAGAAAAAACAAGGAGAATCACGCTGGTACTGACTTCAAAGCTTCATCTATATTGCCTACATTTCATGGTTCTGGAAGATGATATACAAGCTACCAGAAGAAAAAATAATCATTACCCAATCCAGCTGTAATCCTGTGTGCTTCAGCAACAATTAGCCTGGCAAGGTATGACCTCTGGTGTAATAGTGGCATAAGTATTATGAGAGTAAACAATACCTTTCTAATTGGATTTAAGGTTCACTTCATAGGACAGAGCCTATACCTGACATTGATATCAGGCCTAGGAACATTTGGCTAGATAGGTCACAGGACACAGGGGAGAATGTAATTCTATTAATCTGTTAAATATACTATTAAAGTGATTCCTAATAAATTCTTGTTATACCCATGAGTGATATACCATGAGTGATGATTGCATCACTCATTTCTCCCCAGAGAAGTTTCCTTATGCAACAAATAGTGATAAACACAAACTCACCACTGGCCAATGTGCACAGAATAAGAGAGTACACAGTGATTATCCCTGAATTGGACACCATGATCAAACTTCAGCCTCCAGAAGCTCAGGGATCATTGTGGAAGAGAGAGTGGAAAAATAGTAAGAGCCAGAGGTTGTGGATGACCGCAAGAAAACAGTTTTCTAGACAGTTGGGAAGTTACTCATATAAACTCTCAGCAATGGTGAGAAATGTACAAGTCTCCTATAACCCCAAGCCAGAGAAAATCCCAGTATCTATATATAATAGAACACACAAAATTTGGTGGGCCATAGTAATGGGTACATGCAGTTAGGAAGGGGATCAAAATACAATCAAAATATATCATGAAATTTGCAAAATTCAATGTAGAAGAAAATAAAACATAAAAGATATTTTAAAAGATTTCTTTAAGCAAACATAAAACATTTAATTTTTTCCCCTACTGGATGAAGTATTTCTTCTAAAACTTAAAGCATTTATCAAATATTGCCATATTATGTCCATATATGTGTTAACCGTAGATTCAATAGCGATCTGTTCTGGGTCAGGGTTGTAGCTCACTGGTAGCATGTTTGCTCTCCTGTGTGCAGGAGGTCTCTCTCTACCACTGCCAAAATAAATTATTTTTCAATACTTAGCCAAGCATTCCTGAAGCGTTCTTTTGCCCTCAGCGTACCTCCAGCACTTGACTAGTCCTTCTGTCCCCAGCTGAGATGCTCATATTCATCTGGAGTATCACAGTTTAATTTCCCAACTCAGAAGATGCTCATAAATTTGTTTCTTTCTGTGTCCGTTCACATTTTCCCCAGGTTGCCTGTTGCCCCATAGCAGAGAGAGGACTGTCACACTGGAGCCACTATCTTTTCTGTTTTTTTCAGCTCTTAGATTCATTATTTCTTTCATTCCACTAGAAAACGATTTCTTCTGGCCTTGATATGTAATTTAATAAGAAATTTGGAATCCAACACAAGATCCAGAGATTTGTGCTTAGAAAAGAAAAAATTTCCCACTTTTAATTTTAGTTTTTTTTTTTTCTTTCTTGAAGCAGCTAACCAGAATCAAAAAGTAAAATTGGGAGAAAACTAGGAACCCTGTGATCTCCATTCTCACTCCTGTGACCAGTAAAATTAAGGCTCAGAGTCATTTTGGAGACAATTTAGAGGACTAGGAATATAGCTCAGTTAGGAGAGTGGCTGGCAAGCATGCGTGAAGCCATGGGCTCCATCTCATCAACACATAAGCTGACAACCGAGACGCTTGAGTTATGTTTTCTAAATTTTCATTACATTTATTTATTATTTATTTAATGTGTTGGGAGGGCACACGTACCAGAGTGTACATAGGGAGGGAGGTTAGAGGACAACCTGCAGAGCAGTTTCTCTTCTCTAAGTATGTGGGTGTCAGGAACCAAATTAAGGTCTCCTGGCTTGGCAGCAAGCCCCTGTACGCACAAAACCATCTCACTGGCCCAATAATAATTAAAGTTTGTTTAGTAATAAAAATTAGGTCACTAGAAGCTGGAAATATTGCTCACCAATTAAGAACACCTGCTGCTCTTCCAGAAGTTCCCCCAGCTCACTTCAGGTGATTCATAAACACCTGTAACTCCAGCTCCAAGGGATTCAACCCCTCTTCTGGTCTCCAAAGATACGCATACGCACATGGCATACACCATACGGACACACACACACACACAAAGATACACAAATGAAAATAAATTGATTGCTTAAGTCATTTACTATGTGAAGTAAACTCCCATAAACTATTGGTCAACATCACATCACTGAAATCATTGATTTCCTTTCACTGAGCGGAACTGCTAAGTGGTGCTGCAATCCAAAGTTCACCACTGTTTCCCTTCTAATTAGCAGCCACACGTTTTTTTTTTTTTTTCCTTTTGTTGCTCAAAACCAATAGGCTTATCAACAACGTGCTTACAAATGAAAGTTGCTCCAACCTAAAAACCCGAAAAATTACAAAGATATCAAGGAGAGCAAGACATACAGCCCTGTTACCGGGTGAAAGTCCTATCCCTATATTCACTCATTTAACAGTGTTTATTTCTTCTATAGCAGGGTAACCCAGTGGACTCTTAGTCACTTATGCTATTAACTCACATATCTAATTTTGTCTTTTAAAGGGAGCAAAAAGCAGCAAAGTTCTGCTCTACGAAATCCTTCAGAATTCCAGAGTGACAGAGACCTCACCATATCACAGAGAGTTCATTATGTACGTGCATCACCAGAGAGACTTGGGAACAGACAGAGTGAGCATTTACTGGCCCAGGTCCCGTTGTCTTCCACAGCTCAGGTAAGAGACAGGGAACATGGAGCTGAGGAACTGTAGTCTACATCCTGGAAGGGAGCAGTGATCCCTGAGGAGCAGCTGGCCATGTTCAGCACAACACACTACAGTGATGACTTCATGAAGCTGGATTGGTTCAAGGCAGGTAGTATGCATTTGTCTGTTCCATTCTGGGTATGTCCATAATGAAGCGCACAGAGGAGGATGTTGGTAATAAACAAGGACTCTGTTGAAATTGGCATCTGAGTCAGCTGATGACAGAGGACAATCAGGAGAATGTGATGGCTCACAAGCAACAGGTACCTCCAGGAGAAGAGACAACAGGGTCCAGGAGAGAGGAAGTTCTGAAAGTACTGTTTCCAGAGTCATGAGACAAAGGAAAACTGCTCCTCAGACGTGCACCTTGGATTTTTTTGTCAGCTACAGCCTTCTTCACTAGCTCCCTGCAAGGAGTCAGTCTGAATTTGTGGCTTGATATGTTTTCTCTGTGGGAAGACCATGAGGTTGCTTCTGGCTAAAACTTTACCAACTGAACAGAAATGACCTATATACCGCCAGGAAGAATGTTCTCCTTTTCTCTTTTTAGAATTAAATAATTTATAATGCAGTGGCTTGTGATGTTGCATTTTATTAGTATAAAATAAAAACATTTATTTAGTGCTCTGTACTATATCTCTTTGTATATGTAAGGAGATTATTGGGATATTTATTTGGGGAATGAGTAAAAAAGCACAGCGAATTACTGTATTTTAAATGTAGACATAAACAATATGTGGGGAGGACAGATTCAGTGTAGTCAGGATGTGTCCTATGCTCAGAAAAGCTCCCAGACTTCAGCTTTGGGGAAAAGATGCCAAATCTGAGGTAAAATTGTTAATTCACATTTCCAACAAAAACAGCATCAGATTAGTAGTTTCAATTCCCCTAAACATAAGTTGACAGGCACATGATTATTGCTGGGAAGTTTAGGTAGAATTGAAGTCCGTTTCCTCAAACAAGTAACTAAAGCTCACCAAGAAAAAAACATCTGCTCTATGTCACGTGATCTGGTGCACAGAAAGAAGTGACTGTGTAAGACAGAAAATAAGAATTCTCCCAATAATATTAGCTTTGGTGTTCTCTTGAAGGTGACAAAATAAAAGAAATATTCAATTGTTAGTGAAAAAGACATATGGTAGTAATATGTGGGTATAAAGGAGAAAGCGTTTTAAATTAAAGTAGAAAAAGTCAATAGCCTATATAGGAATCCTGGAGATTGTTTGTGAAATAACCCAGAAAAATACACACTGAAAACCAAATTAAAGGCACAGCAAATAAAGGAAACAGAAGTGTCATTGTGAGGGGGAAAGCACAGAGACTTTGCTTAAAGTTCAAATACTTTTTACCAATTTTGAGATAATACTTTGTAGCTTTGAAGTTTTGCCTCTTAAGCTTCCTGGTCATGTGGTATGTGCTACCAGTCTGTGTCACAAACTGTCTGATGTTACAAACTCTCCTTGTAATCCATAGAATCAGGCAGTGTAACATGATAAGGAGGGTCTTTAAAGAGGTTATAATTTCAACTTTATTTGAGAATGAAAATTTACCCCAAAGCAATCTTCAAGATTATCTTTCAAGAAATCTTAGAGCAAACATAACATTTAAAAATATATATCAAAGAAAAGGAGCCAACTACAGTCTCTGGGAGTTCTGTAATGACTGCTGGTCAAAGGGCACATGGAAAAGCCCAGCCAGGTGGCACACACTTGTGATCTCAGTGTTGGGAGGCATAGACAAGTGGAAGCCTGAGTTTCCTGATCAGTCAGTCTGATCTAATTGTTGAGCCCCCATCCCCTGAGAGACCTTGTCTCAGAAGCAAGATGAGAAATCTCTTGAGAAATGACACTTGGCTTAACTTTCAGCCTTAGTCTGTACACATGTACACATGGGCATCCTACACATGCACACAAGCACCTCCCCAACCCCTGACACTAGTATTTGGGACTTATGTTTAAAAATGAGATGAGGTATGATGGTTTTAAAAGCAAGGATTTTAGGGGTGCCCTAAATTATTTTCTATAATTATAGGTTATGAATGTAGAACAAATTTTTTCTGTAAAAGTCTAACAATAGAAGCTAATTTTGGGGGGACTTATAATATTCAGGTACTATGCCAAAGACAATGTCTCATCACCATCTTCTCTTTAGAAAAGCTGACTGAGGTCCCAAACTTCAAGGATAAAACCAGAGGGTGAAAACCTAAGATTAGAATGACATTTCTTGAAGAAAGTAAGCCTACAAAGCTATTGAAATACAGACTTCTGGAAGCTGTAACATGGAGAAGAAGGCAAACTCTGCTTTGAAAATCCAGATTGCTCTTGAAAAATATTTCAGAAACTTTGGTTGGAGGAGGAAAGATCTAACGACTGCTGCTCAAAAAAAAAAAAAAAAAAAATCCCCAAATGTTGCTGGATTCCTTTATGAGTAGTTCCATAATTATAGACCGGGAAAGTGGCTGTTGTGGTTCCTTGAAGCTCTGCTCTGCAGGAGTCATTGATCCAGCCCATCTGTTCTCAGTCCTGTACTTAGTGAAATCCTGGTGGAAGCCTGAAATAAGTCATGGTAGAAGTATTTATGCCTGAGGAATGCACAAATATTCCAAATTAAGATGTGTGCTCTTTTGTTCTGTTCTGTTTTGTTTTATAGAAAGTCAGTTGTGTAGCACAACACTGCCCTAAAGGATCAGTGAAGAAGATCTATTCTATAGATCCACAACTGAAAAAGAATGGAAACCCAAGGAGGATAATGAGGAAGCCCAGCGGGGCTGAGATTAGATGCTGACTTCAAGACAGAATACCTGGGAAGTGTCATCAAGGTTAAGGAGGTGAAGATAAATGAAACTTATTAGATGCTTTTGGTAGATGCAGAAGTGAGAGGGTTTTTTTTTCTCGTTCTCTCTCTTTAGGCACTCCTACAATAAAATACTTCTTTTCTCAAAAAAAAAAAGTTATAATTTTCAAAAAGCTTTGCTGCTCAGGTACAACAAATATCTGTAACACATGAGGTAGAGAAAACAGGAGCCAATTGAAGAAACAGAATAAAGTGCCTAATCCTGTTTTGAGCCTTACTCCAAAGTATAATGAACAGCAGGGAATGAGCACTAGGATATGGTATTCTGCTTCAGAGAAACGTGAGGATTAAGAAAATATTTCCTCTGCCCCTAAAAAGCTGAAAGTCACTTAATGTCTGGAAAATGTGAAAAAGGAAATGGAATGGTTAGGTTATATTTTTTATTTTTTATTTAAATTTTGTGATTATCATGGTAGTTAGATCCCCTTCACTATCTGCACTGCACCTGCCTTCACTGACCCCTGACAAATTTCATGTACTTTATTATACATACATATATAATATAATATAATATAATATAATATAATATAATATAATATAATATAATATAATATAATATAATATAATATAATATAATATAATATAATATAATATAATATAATATAATATAATATAATATAATATAATATAATATAATATAATATAATATAATATAATATAATATAATATAATATAATATAATATAATATAATATAATATAATATAATATAATATAATATAATATAATATAATATAATATAATATATTTGTGTCCCCAAATGTCCTTCAATGTGGGCCCATCCACTGGAGCCTGGTTAACCTACCCAGAGTCCCATGCTTAGAAGAGACTGATTCCCCCTCCCAGCAGGCATTGGTTGTCAATATTTCCTCAGGGAAGGGTTGGGATTTCTTACTCACTTCTTCGTATCTCTGCTGGGATTTCGTCTGGTTTGAGCTTTCATGGGACTTGTGGATTCTGTCACCATTGCTGTGGGTTCATATGGGTAACTGACCAGGTGCCTGGAAAGCTGTTTCCTGTGGTCATTCACTACCTCCGACTCTTACAAATTTTCTGCCCCCTCTTCCATAATGATTCCTGTGCATGGAGTGACAGAAGTTTAATATAAGTGTCCTAATTGGAGATAAGCACTCTGAACATAAGTCCTTTGTGTGTTGGCCAGTTGTGGGTTTCTATGTTAATCATCTCTGTTGTATAAGGAAGCATCTCTGGTAAGAGTAGATTCATTTATTTATGGCTATAACAACAAATTATTAGGAGTCAGTTTGATATGATAACTATTTAGTAGAAAACTAATATTAAGCTCTCCCCTATGTCCTGTCTAACCTCAGGTTCCTAAGCCTGATATCAATGTTAGACATGGGCTCCATACTATGAGACAAACCTTAAATACAATTATGTAGTGGCTGATTGTTCCCATAAAATTACTGCCACTATTGTATCAGTGAGTATATCTCACCAGACCAGTTATCATTGTTCACAGGAGTCATAGCTAGGTAAGCTTGGAGATATTTTTTTTTTCTTTCCAGTAAAATGCATAGCATTTTCCAATACTATAAAGATGAGATTCCAGAAGAGATGAGTCTTTGAAGGCAGTACATTTCAGTGCGATCCCATAGATGGCTCTGCGACAACATGAATATATTCTACTCTGTTATGTTTTAAAGTATTTCATTAGCTACTGAATACTGAAATATGCTTAGTATGACCAAGGAACTTAGTTATTGATCTGAATTAATTAATTAAATTAATTGCCATTCTTGAGTTCAATGAAGACAGGTATGAAACGAGAGTTACAATAATGACTGACCTGACATGATATGCTCATTGGTGCAGTAGTGGTACGAATGGTATGGTTGTAACCAACAGCTTCCCAATTGGACTTAAAAGCCGTACTGTAAACCTGGCCAAGAACTCATGACTGGGGAGGTCATAGGCTTTACTACTATTATTTTGCAAAAGGGGCATAAAGTAGTTTTATATTATAAAACTACATTCTAAATACTTATCCTTATACCTGTAGACTAAAATTATCACCCCTTATCAGAGAAGCTTCATTATGCAGCAGATGGCACTTAACATAGAGTGCAGCGAATAAGTGACTGTGGAGCACACAGCCTCATGTTGGATATCTATATCACACAGAGATACACAGGCTCAGGAACATAACAGAAGAGGGGGAAAAGTCTGTAAAAGCCAGAGATCATGGAAGATTGCTGCAAAATAATGATTCTGGACATGACAGGGCCATTGCTCTCATGAACTTACAGTAGGTGTGGTTGTCTTCACAAGATCTAGTCAGTCATCATTCCAACATAAAGAGGCATGGGATTCAAAGGGTCCCACACCAAGCTGAAGAGCTATTGCAAATCGATGGCTTCTTGGGGAAAGAGAGCCATTTTTCTTCAGCACTGCGGCCCATGGTAGTTTACCCATGTTCCAATAATTGGTGCCCTACATCCATGCTCATTCAGGCAGCCCTAATTAGGCTTGGTAGGTTATAGTCTTTTTAAAAGACAACAGAAGGAGACATGAAGTTGGGAGTGTGATAATGTAGGGGAGACCTGGGAGGAGTTGTAGGGAGAAAGAAGGTAGGTATGATCTAAAACACATTGTATTCGTGTATTAAATTACTAATAAATATATATTTTCAAGTAGACAGCAGAAGTCCCTGGGAATTAAGAGTACTCTCCATAAATGCCAGACTTGACTTTGCAAAGTCTCAGTGTATCTGCTGAATCCAATCAGTTAACCAAACCAAATGAGCATGGCTTGGGGAGGTGCATCTTCTGTTCTCAACTGAATTATTAGAATTCCAATGAAATACACTGCTTCTCTTTCCCCATTCATTCTTCATCCCTTGGGCTTAACACTTCTTTTTTTTTTTTTAAATTTAAAGTGACTGCATTCTTTATTTTGCTTCTATCTGCGATAACCTATAACCATGGGCTGAGCTCTGACCCATGTAGTTAACATGCTTTTGTCTAACTCTGTCTGATTAAGTAGGCAACTTGATTCCATAACAAAATATTAGGAAGCTCCATCTGATACCAAATATACAAGTATATCATGTCATCTAAAACTTTTATGAATAACAGTTATTGCACCTCTGTCTGATTTCAATGTCTGCTAATCAGTCACATCAAAAACAGGAAGGAAAAAAATGTGTTTTATTGACCAGGACCTCTTCTCAAAACTTCAGCATTGAATGTTTCTGATTAGCTAATGACAACAAATATAAAAAGCTATGATTGGGTGCAGAAATTGCCTAGCATATGCAAGGGCTTAGGATCAATTCTAAGAACTCAAAAAAAATGTAAAAGGTAGAATTTGTATTATCATTAAGCATTTTTTTCTAAGACTGTAGGAATTACTTTTCTGAGAACTTAGTCTGTTACAAATGAGAATTTTACATAACCTTGTAACCAAAATTAATCTTATGTTTTGTGACCATTTAACACTATCTATTCACCCTGCCATCCTATTGCATAATCAGCTGATTTCAATTTAGCTACTCTTTGGGAAAACATTGGAAATGTTCTTTCTATAGGCTTTGAGCTTCTCTTCTAATCAACTTTCACAAACTAAGCTAAACCAACATCTTTAATCTTATATTATGTTCCTATTTCTCCCTTGTGATGTTTCCTTGTCCCTGGCCCAGAATAATGAGAGAGAGAGAGAGAGAGAGAGAGAGAGAGAGAGAGAGA